>NC_133863.1:10351216-10418513 GCF_044706935.1 Curcuma longa
GGACAAGCTCAGCACCGCCCGCCACGTCTTCACAGAGTACGGCAACATGCAGAGCGCCACCGTGTACTTCGTGATGGATGAGCTGAGGAAGCGGTCGGCGGTGGAGGGGCGGAGCACCACCGGAGACGGCTTGCAGTGGGGAGTTCTCCTCGGTTTTGGGCCGGGCCTCAGCATCGAGACCGTTGTACTGCGCAGTATGCCACTGTAGAAAAGCAACAAGGTACCCTTATATAATATGCCAATCTTGTAGCTAGATTCTCAAAAACCATCGTCGCTCGCATGCGTATCTATATTGCTGTCTGTCTGTATCTTGTATGTATCTGTTATGGTCGTGGAGCCGATCGTATAGAACCGTATAATAAATTTCACTTTTTGTTGAAATATGTATCAGCAAGATGTATAATTTGTGTCAATAAACAGTATAGTACAATATATAAACTTTTCCAGAAATTTGGTTTCTAACAATGGTAGGAGCTCATTTGGGGTAGATTCTTGTAGATCTGTTTGTGTGTCTGTTATACATAACGACAAGCTTACTCATTCCTATCGCCATGTCCTTCAATGTGATTATACCTTTAGTTAGAGTCCTTTAGGGTTGTGTCAGTCGTATCTAGAGATAACAATAGGTCAGATTTAGATCAAAATATTTCATCATCATCCTCATTTTTTATCCACAAGAAGATCGTGTTAGTACAAATGGAATCAAAATATCTCCATAATGGTATGATATTGTCCACTTTGGACCTAAACACTTAGGGTGCGTTTGGTTCAAGTTATGATATATAACCTTGGTTATGTGATTACCAGGTAATCACATAACCAAGATTATGAGGCATAAAACATAACCTAATGTTGTTTGGTTTACTTTATTTATTTGGAGGGAATAAAACATAACCAGTTTTATATTTACTATATTAACCTTCATTCAATTATATTTTAATATAATTCATTAAATGAATAAGTATAATTTGTTAATTTTATTTTAATAAAATAATTCATTAAAAATAATTATTTTAATAAAAAAAATTCATTAAAATAATAAATATAATTTGTTAATTTTATTTTTTAAATTTTAAAATAAATATATATATATTAATAAAATAATTATTTTAATAAAATAATTCATTAAATTAATAAATATAATTCCTTAATTTTATATTTTTAAATTTAAAATAAATTTATATTTATTTTAATAAAATAATTTATTAAAATGATTATTTTAATAAAATAATTTATTAAATTAATAAAGATAATATGATAATTTTATTTTAATAAAATAATTTATTAAAAATAATTATTTTAATAAAATAATTTATTAAATTAATAAATATAATTTGTTAATTTTATTTTATTTAATTTAAAAAATATATTTTTAATAAAATAATTTATTAAAATAATTATTTTAATAAAATAATTCATTAAATTAATAAATATAATTCATTAATTTTTTTTAAATTTAAAATAAATTATTTTTTAATTTATAAATATTTAAATTAAAATTTATTGAATTAAATAATTTAATTTTAATTAGATTTCATAGTACCTTTTAATTGACTTAGTTTTAAAATCGGAGGGTAATCATGGAAAAAATTTCGTTAACTTCAGGAATCGTAGAAAACCTTAGGCAGCCAAGGTAATCACATTACCGGATTATAACCCATTTGCTGATGTGGCGGTAATGTTGTATTACTTGGGAATCAATCATAACCTGAACCAAACAAGGTTATCAACGATAACCTTGGACAGATAACCAAGGTTATCAATGATAACCCTCAACCAAACACCCCCTCATGGTTTTATTCTTGGACTCTCCCTAAAAAGTCTCATACCAATGGAGATATTTTTCATCCTTTTAACTCCATGATCTTTTCCATGTGCTTTAGATGTGGGACTATATTTGCACCCTTGCAATCCAACAATCCCCCCTCAAACAAAAGACCACAGGCCCCCCCCCCCTCAACGTTATTTTTAATGTCTGAATCCTCGATTCACTAGGACTTTTTGCCCCTCGATCCAGGACTTTTTGCCCCTCGATCCACCCGACCTACTAGAACTTCCCACCTAGCCGCAACTAGGAAGGACTTTCCACTTAGTCGCAACTAGGACTTTTTGCCTCTCGGTCCACCCGACCTATTAGGACTTCCCACCTAGCCGCAACTATGACTTTTTTGTCCCTCAGTCCACTTCCTTTGTTTAAGGTTCAAATCACATGGTTAGATCTGAATCATGGCTCATCCGGCGGTTAGTCCGGTGAAGAGTGTTTAAGATTCAAATCACATGGTTAGATCTGAATCATGGCTCATCCGGCGGTTAGTCCGGTGAAGAGCGGTCTCGCTCTGATACCACTTGTTAGTACCGATGGAATCAAAATATCTCCACAATGGTATGATATTGTCCACTTTGGGCCTAAGCCCTCATGACTTTGTTCTTGGGCTCTCCTCAAAAGGTATCATGCCAATATAGATGCTTTCCATCCTTTTAACCCCATGATCTTTTCCATGTGCTTTAGATGTGGGACTATATTTGCACCCTTGCAACCCAACAGATTAGATATTCATCCTCATCCCCAACCAGCACCACTACTGTTAGTGTTGATTTTTGAAAATAAACATCACAGTGATGTTGGATAAGATTTGGGTCGTATATTGAATTCTCCATCAAATTTGAAGGAAATTATCATCCCTAGTTATATCATACAAAAGATTTCTAATAATAGTAGGAACTTTGTTGTGAAGAGTGAGCACATTTCTTGGGTACTTTGCTTTTACTCAAGTTTTTTCTTTATTTCATCTCGTGAAGATTTTAGATCAATTATTGTTTTTACTAGTGGTGAGTCTAGTCGATGGTTACATTGAGTATTCTATAGTTCATCATTACAATAGTATTAATTTTTATAGACGCTTACCCTAAAGGCATGACTCGGCAAAGTAACCACAATCAAATACGTTTGACTGACTGGATACTAATTAAGTCGGTCTTCAAAGAAGTCAAATGTCAAGAGTCATATATCATAAGTTTGAGATAAAGAAAATATTAAGAGGATAACCGAGTTAGAACTCAACTCAACCACTTCAAGGTGGAGAAAATGAATGATAAATAAAAAATAGTAAAACATAATGAATTGCTTGCCTAGATACTGCAAGCTATTACCTTTAAATATAAAATGACAGGATGGCGCTAGTTTACAAAGAGCACATATCTTTCTTTCCTTGTCGAGAGACATCTCTCTTAGTGATTAGTGCCTTTGATCAGTGCCTTAACTGTCATATCCCTTGATGATCTGTACCTCAATAACCGCCAAGTCGAATCACAATTTAGGTGAACCATGTTCGAATGTGACTAAGCCTAAATTGACTTAAGGTCTTCAATTGAGGTTGATGTGGTCCGAGATCCATTTAACCTGACTCGAACTCGATCTAGCTAGATCCGAGTTCATCTAGACCGAAATCAATCTCGGCTTGACTTGATTTTGTCCTCCACCTCGACTTGATGTCATGGCATAGACATGTTCATGTTAATCCTTGGGATTATGCTCATGCGGGATGATTTTGACCTCCTTTGGTCCCTCAAACCATTTGGATTAACACACTTTGATGGTGTTCAAGTGGCCATCTTTTGTTCATTATAATGAGTTATAACACCACTTGTATATTCTACATAGTAAGGAACTCTGACCGGGCCGACCACCCCCAGAATTTTCCTTCAAATGGGGAACGCAATCAAAGGATACTGAGTCCATGAGACTGACTGAGATTTATCATTTTTTTACATAGTAAAGAACTGATCATCCCCATGAGAGTGCTCAGTTGGCTAGAGGGTGACAGATTTGCTACAATAAGGCAAGGGATCAATGACTAGAAGATGACAAGTGAGCGAGGTACGAAAACAGAAGGTATAAACATAAAACTTTCACTCGTAAACAACTATAGATTGCAGTCTGAGTAGCAAGGAAATAGCAAATGTTCATCTTGATCTCTATGGAAATCTAGGCTCAACTCCAACCGCAGTGACAATTATCGGGCACCCGTTTCGTAGCATCGGAAACATGGTTCCTTTCTGTAGGCTTGAGTCATTGTCAGTCACCTTCCACCTGATCATCATAACAAACATGAACTCCGGAGAGTGAGAGAACAAATTGTTAGGAATAACAACTTAGTGAATCTAGAACTGAACTGTCCTCTTGGCTATGCATTCTAAAGAAACTAGATTATGTTCTTCGAACCCGAACCCAATCGAAAACAAGATTGTTAAAGCAAGAAGAAAGCTAAGAGAAAGATAATAATGTACCTATAGGTAGTAACTAGCCGATGTAGAAAAACTAGCATCATTGCCTTGGCTAGGTGCATTCCCACACATGTTCGCCCTCCAATTCCAAATGCCATGAAACTATAGGGCTTTGGGTCCTCCTGTGTCAATTTAAACTAGAGTTGCTACTCGAAGGACATGATTTTCGAACTAAACTTCAAAAGGATAAAACCGAACATCCCGTAAAAAGGGTGTTTGGTTCTTCTACACAATCTCATTCTTTTAAGTGACCTTGTGAGTTGCTATTGATACAAAATGTCAATTGGACCTTTAAACATTGTAAGAGAGCCCTTGCTTGAGTAACTTACATCAAACCTTGACGGATTGAACTTCATTGGCTCTTCGTACACCGTAGGATCATAGTGTGTGGCTCTTGCATTGACATTCACAATCCAACCTTTCTGAATCTTATATCCTGTTACGAAACATAAGATGCTTTATAGACGGTTACTATAATTAAATTTGGATACAAGAACATGCTAATATCACATTTTTTGGCATGTAACACATCATTTCAAGTCACATTGAGGCACGCATTTCGTTTATTGTAATGTAGGCAACGCACTCCACCTAGGTCACCACTAAGATGATCGGTGCGCTAACTAGTCACACTGGCAAACAATTCAATTATGACCTAAATGGTCTTCTAATTCGACAATCCAACTAGTTTGAGTGTGCTAGTGCCTCAAACTAATGTTATCTTAGTTGTCTTTGTGACCAAGAATCCAAATCAAAGTAGGATGTGGACTAGTCTATAAAAGACTAAGGGCTAGGCTAGTTAAGGGCCTCAAATTCAATAAGAATTCACATACTCCAGCAAGCAACGAGTATCGTCTCTCCCTTCAACCGCAAATCTTCTTCTATAGGTGAATTACTCGATCTAGCAAGTGAATTCAGATGACCTTAATTGTCCCGAGTTGGTTGAATCAAAACTCTTCCTTGACAATGCAAGCCACGAAACGAAACCTTGTGATGTCTTATAAAAAGATTGAGCTAGTGTAGCCACTCTATGCTTTGTACATGATGAGGTTATGTGCAACACACATGAGCAATGTGATTACGACACCACAATGTGTGCGTGTGCATGTGACTGGCATTGGCATCATGCCTATCGGCACATGTGGCAAACAAAGTTTGCCAATATAGCACTTTATTAGCACACTTTGCAATTTGCATGTGTACAGAATGATGGCAATGAATCTGAGATACACCAATACCTCAAAGTAGTTTGATTTGCATCCGAGGGATCAAATCAAACCATGATGGATGAAGCCCCAGAGACAAAGTCGTTCAAGAGGTGTGGACTAACCTATAAAAGACCGAGGTTGGATTTGCTTACGACACTCAAAAAATTCTTAAGAAACCACATATCCCAATAAGCAATAAGCCTAGCTCCTCTATTCCTCTGGTAACAACCAAAGTAACAACCAAATGTGCACTTGAATTGGTGGATTTCTACAACCATTTTCCTAGTCAATAGACCACAGGCTCTTCCTCAGTAGCGTAAGTCGCATAGCGGTTGTTGATCTCGTTGTATCTTAGAGGAAATTCATTAGGCCTTGATAATACATGATTGGTAGGAGGCACATGAAATCTTAAGGAAATCAACAAATGTAAGCAAGCCCTTGTCTAAAGATTTAGTCTTATAGATGTAAGCAGTGCCAATAACTTGAAATGACCGATCGATGGGAGTAAAACTACAAAAGATAGAGCGAAGCATAAGAATGGATCATCGATACTTTTTTTAAGGAAGAAAACTTGACAATTTTGGTAAAACAAGGGATTTTTACTCAGTTATCTAGTATAGATATCATTGAGCATTCCTATAGCATGTACCATAAACTTCACAGTCCTTCAGTGCAACTCTTGGGAACCAAGATACAATTGTTGCCATCCTCAAGGATTCCTTCACTATCTACAAAGAAATCAAATTCAAAGAGTGACAATATCGAAAACCTCAATATGAAAGCTGAATATGAGCTTCAAAACTCTAACTCAGATGTTATAGAATAGATACAGGACATATATCAAACAAATTGAGTCATAGTTTATGGTCCCTTGGATAATCGTTTACTTATCGGTTGGATTCTTCAACCTACATACCTTGATTGCATATGGCATAAGGTTAAGAACTTCGGATCCCAAAGGAGATAGAGAATTTTTACTTGCAAGATCCAAATGCAAAGCCTGTGCAGTGATGCAGCTTTAGATTATATACTCTTATAACTCCTTATAGACAATGTACCTAGAGATATTACGAATATAGAATCGAATTGGCCACTTTCACTTACTCTTAATTTTTCTTGAATCTCTTGGTTTTCGTCTAAATATTTGACCATCCAAGCTATCGAACTTGCTGTTGTTACCTGTCCTGCATGTAGAACACAATAGAGAAATCCAACATCCTCCTTATGCACTAATTATCGAAAAAAAGATGTGATCAAAACACACCTGCAATGATAAGTGTCAAGATATTATCCATGATTTGTTCATCAGTAAGTGGATCTTTACCATCACCTACAAGTAGGCCTTGTAAAAAGTCCTCATGATACTCCAACCTCTTCTTCCTCAAGTGTATCATTTTTCTCAATCTATTCATTATCCTTCTCCTAGCCTGCATCAGCCAATCATACCGATGTTATCGAAGTAGCTTCTATCATTATCTTCAAGAAGAAAAAAAACTTCATTCTTCCAAGAACTGACCTCTAGGCCTCTGTAAAATCTAGTTCCTGGAAGCTTCAAAGGAAATGCTAGCATGGCTTCAGTCACTTCAGAAACATCATTTCTCAGTATTTCTAGCTCATACTCTTCCTCTGTGCTTATAAGCATCTTGCAGATTGCATTAAATGTGATCTAAAGGAAACCAGTGAATGAAAAAAAAAAAACATATTAGCAGAGTTAAATTACTCAAACTATTGCATTAAAGTAGTGTCCGACCAAATACACCTAGATTGGATTTACCCGATAGGCAAACAAGGGGAAGGTTGTCTACCTCCAAGATTAATCGGGCAAAACCCGGACACCTGAATTATAAAAAAAAAAAAAACACCTCCACTATTCCATGCTCAAAGAGTAGACACCTTGCTCCTGTGGAAGGTATACAACCAAGTGGTGTGGAATCACAGGTTGGTCTCACATGCCTACAAGAGGCGTGAAGGCCTAATCATTTGAGATAGTGTGAGACAATCTAACTCCAAGATACAAGTTTAACCCAGAATCTCAACCAAGGATCTAGTTGAATCCTTGGGAGATGATGCGGGAACAACAGAACCAGCTTGATCTATATTTGTTACCAAGTGGAACCTGTAACGGGTCAGTTTCGAGTCCAACAAAAAACATCATCTAGGGCCTTTTCGGAGACTCCGTCTCCGAATATTTTTATTACTATTTTTAATAATTTTCGGGTTTAGGTTCAAATTTCTATCATTTGTAAGTTAAGATTTTGTGTCTATTTTGAGACAGTTTTAATTGATTAATAGTATTTCCGTCGTCTCCTTTGAAAACAACAAGTTTACTTTTCTAATTCCAAATATTCTTCAGTCAAATTAATAGTCTTTAGAAGGTTACTTTTGATATTCGTGTGCGAATCAACAGATTCAATAGCTTCCGCTACATCAAGAGATCAATCCTAAAAATAATTATTCCTTTGCATTTTTACTGAGATCAAAAGATTATATTTTCACTCAGAGTTCAAATTTCAAATGGAATGAATATTTTAAAGGTCGATTTGTGAATGTATATAAATTGTACTTTAGATTTAATTACCTTGATTTAGGGTTTAGTGGAAGCTAAGCTATGCTTTGAAACTTCTAAACTAGTCATAGAAGATACCTTCAACGCATCATTAAGCACTAGAACGCTCTCCTTGTGCTCCCAACCACGTAAAGTATCCAAAACCAGTTCGTCAAAGCTTTTCACTGCCGAATCCACTACTTCCAACTTGAACAGAGAGGAGATGTGCCGCCTGACGAGCTTATGCTGCTCGCTAGTCGACGCACAGAGCAAACTGTGCTCTCCCAGAAGCTCCGCTATCGACCGGATGTACCTCTTGGAGAAGTCGGGAGATTCAAACCCTATAATCGTCCTCGCGACCTCTGTGCTGGACACAAACACATGGGTCTGCCCCAGTATCTTGGTCCTGAAACACTCTCCGTACCTGCAAACACAGTGCGCAAATGAGTGGTCGGAAGAAAGAAGAAATGGAGGAGAGTCTGGAGGTGACCGGAGATGGCGGGTCCTGACGAAGTCGTAAACTCCTCTGTTGCTGTAGTAGGCCGCCAGGAAATCCAGCGTCTCTCCGACGAAGGGAGGCCAGGTGTTTCCGGGCGGAGCAGCCACCTCCGCCGCCGCTGCAGTCGCCTTCTTGGACTGCTTCAGGAGAAGCCGCAGGAGGAAGAATGCGAGGAGGCATGTGAATGGGAGTTGGAAGAAGAAGAAGAAGAAGGGAGAAGGAAGGAGATGGAGAGGCACGACGAAGGTGGCCATTTGGTGTGAGGCCCTGAGGAGGGCGTCGGCATTTAAGTAGGTGGGCGGCGCAGGCAGCACCGCAGAAGAAAAGGAAGTGGGAGCAGTAGAGCTTGTCGTGTCGCCGGACACGTCGCGCATGCACATGCACTGGAATCTCTCGTGGTCAAAAGCCTTCTTATTATGTTTTGTCGTTTCTTCAAAAAAAAAAAAATAATAATCCTAATTCGGTCCGACGGAAGTTTTCCACCGGTTAAGTAAATCGAGAAGTGCACACAACAGCCAATCCAGATACCCAGTATCTTTGAATCTCCATTTGAAAGAAAATTATTGTAAATACGCTGTAGTTGGGGATCAAATCACCGGTACCTGAGTGACAACCTGGATGTCCTACCGCGGCACCATGGCCCCGGGGACGTTTTGTCGTTTCTTCAAGATCTCAGCGATAGGGTTTGACTTCATTAGGACCGTAAAAACTAAGGGGAAAATCAAAAGAGCACGTATTATATTTTATCTCAAAAATATTTATAATATATAATAATTATACAATAGTTATTATAACGAGTAAAAATTATCAAACAATTATTATAATATTATTTCTTATTTCTAAGATATTATAATAATTATGATTAATTATTATAATTTACAGAAGTTATTATATAATTATTATAATATATAACACTTAATAAGTATTGTAGCAGTTAATCGTTACTATTAACCGTTATAAAGTGATATTGATTAATTTAAAATAATTTTATTAAAATTTAAATAATTTTAATTAAGTTAGTAAAGAATATTTTAATATATTAGTATTAAGAGTTTAAAATTTTAAATTTAAGATTTTAGAATTTAATGATTTGATAGTCGATACAACATGAAAAATTATCTATTTTATTTTAATCAAAATTATTATATACAAAATACTATTACATTAAATATTCTTTGTCAACTTTGTCAAAATTATTTAAACTTTAACAAAATCAAATTTTAAATTTTAAATTTTGAATACTATTATATTAAAATATTTTTTACCAACTTGATCAAAATTATTTAAATTTTATTAAAATCATTTTAAAACAGTTATAGTAGTTACTTACTGTACAGTTTTAAAAATTACTAAGTAACTTCTATAATACTACAACAATATTGTATTAAGTGTTACATATTATAGCATCTATATAATATATTTTACACGTTGTAATAGTTATATAGTAACTTTTATATGTTGTAGCAAGTTACTTGGTAGTTGTTATATGCATGTTGCAGCAGCTACCGATAATTGCTACATGTTATTATAGCAACTATCAATAACTACAGCTATCAATAACTACTATAATAATGTTGGAATAAGGAGTATTCTCAGGATAAAACATCCAATGAGGTATTCTTTGTTAGTAAATGGAATCAAAATATCTCCACAATGGTATGATATTTTCCACTTTGGGCCTAAACCCTTATGGTTTTGTTCTTAGACTCAATCCAAAAGGCCTCATTCTAATGGAGATACTTTCCATCCTTTAAATCCATGATCTTTTTCCATGTGTTTTAGATGTAGGACTATGTTTGCACCCTTGCAACCCAATAATCTCCCCCTCAAACAAAAGACCACAGGCCCCCTCAAATGTCGTTTTTAATGTTTGAATCCTTGACCCACCAGGATTTTCTGCCCCTCGGTCCACCCGACCTACTAGGACTTCCTGCCTAGGACTTCCTGCTCCTCGGTCCACCCGACCTACTAGGATTTCTTGCCCTTCGGTCCACCCGACCTACTAGGACTTCCTGCCTGATGTCGGGAGTCCACCCACCCACTTCCTTTGTTTAAGGTTCAACCCACATGGTTAGATCCGGATCATGGCTCATTCGACGATTAGTCCGGTGAAGAGGCCTCGCTCTGATACCACTTGTTAGTAACGATGGAATCAAAATATCTCCACAATGGTATGATATTGTCCACTTTGGACCTAAACCCTCATGGTTTTGTTCTTAGGCTCAATCCAAAAGGTCTCATTCCAATGGAGATACTTTCCATCCTTTTAAACTCATGATCTTTTTCCATATATTTTAGATGTGGGACTATGTTTGCACCATTGCAACCCAACATTCTTTTCATTTTTTTTTAAGTGATATCCTTTTGACGTTTACATAATTTGGGATGTTTTTTTAATTTTTATCCAAAAAAAAAAAAACTTACTTCATCAGGCTATTAAAATTATCAAAGAACATTTCAATATAAGTTTTTACAATCTTCTAATCGCATATTATTAAACTTAGAATTAGAAAATTCGTAATAAAAAATTAAAGTGTATTAAATAAAATGTATTTAACTTACCACGATCGAGATACCATCTTCTCGCAGTAATTGAGGCATAATGAATGTATTTCATAAAAATTTTATTAGTGCTTTTTGAATCAACAAAATATTTTTTTAATAATTTAAATATTTAATTCTTCGAATTCGATCTTATAAAAATTTTTCAATGATCACTAAGATAAATTAAGAAGAAAAAATGACGTGTCATTTCACATCTAACATTCTACAATTATTTTCTCATCGAAAAAATTAATTTACAATATATTAAAATTAAGAATCAATCCATAAATACTTAATTAACTGTGGAAGTACTCTACCATTACACCGTAAAGTCACATTGAGGTAAATGAACTTAATTTTTTTACTTTGATTCTTCTAAAAAAATAATAAATCTCAAGTCAGTCTCATGCACTCAATCCCTGGAGGTGGTCGGTCTGTCCCATGAAAGTTTTCCACCGACCACCAGGGTAAATCGGGAAGCGCATACAGCGGTCAATCTAGATGTCCAGCATCTTTTGATTGCGTTCCCCATTTGGAAGAAAAATTCTTACAAATACGCCGTAGTTGGAGATTGAACCGCGGATCCTTTGATTACTTTGATTCTTCTAATAGTTTAGAAAACTATGATAAATTAGACAAATTAGATTGGTGAAAAAGACATGCATTAAACTCTATTTTAGCTGTCATTGCTTGTGATGCACTAACAAATTTCACGTTTATAATAGCGTTAGAATCTTGTTTGCTTTAGTGCGGTGATACAGTTTTTTAGTGGGGTGATACAGTTTGCAAAGGAATATTTACAAGAGGCAAAATCTCAATATCAAATGTAGAATTATAAGTCAAATATGATACCTCTGTTAGGGTCAAGATAGGCTAAGGGACAGTATAAAAAAGTGATAACACTCATCCCGAGAGCCCCTTTAGTATTGTCTCATGCAATCTGAAAAGAATATAAATCACAAGGGACTTCGTCCAGTTCAGTGACCCTTTGCCTAACGTGAAGGGGGTAATAGACTCTCGCTTTGAATCAATTTCATTTCTACAAGAGGTTAGTGTAGCGAAAAATACAAACAAGACAATTCGAACCAAGAAAAATTGATCACAAACCAACACAAATGATTTAATATGGTGGTGTACTCAAGGAGGCAATGTCCTCTAGAATAGGAGGAATGGCTGAGTTGGTGAGATAGTCGTGGAGTCTAAATCCTCTAAAGTCAAGATGATCAAATCGGTGAGGTAGTCATAAAGTCTGAATCCTCTGGAATCGGGGTGGTCAATTCGATAAAGGAGTCAAGGAGATATTGTCCTCTGGAGTTAAAGTGGCTCAGTCGATTCGGATGTCGAGGAGGCTGTGTCATCTGGAGTAGGATGATCGAGTTGGTGAGATACTCAAGATAGGCTAAAGGATAGTAAAAAAGGTGATAACTCTCATCCCGAGAGTCTCTCTAGGATTGTCCCATGCAATCTGAAAAGAAGATAAATCATGAGGGACTTCGTCTAGCACGGTGACCCTGTGCATGGGGTAAAGGGGGTAATAGACTCTCGCTTTGAATCAATTTCATTTCTACAAGAGGTTAGTGTAGCGAAAAATACAAACAAGACAATTCGAAGCAAGAAAAATTGATCACAAACCAACACAAATGATTTAATATGGTGGGGTACTCAAGGAGACAGTGTCCTCTAGAGTCGAAATTAGTGAGGTAGCGTCTAAATCTTCTGAAGTCAAGGTAATCAAATCGGTGAGGTAGTCATAAAGTTTGAATCCTTTGGAATTGGGATGGTCGATTAGATAAGGGAAGCAAGGAGATATTGTCCTCTGGAGTTAAAGTGGCTCAGTCGATTCGGATGTCGAGGACGCTGTGTCATCTGAAGTAGGATGATCCAAGATAGGCTAATGGATAGTAAAAAGGTGATAACTCTCATCCCGAGAGTCTCTCTAGGATTGTCCCATGCAATCTGAAAAGAAGATAAATCATGAGGGACTTCGTCTAGCACGGTGACCCTGTGCATGGGGTAAAGGGGGTAATAGACTCTTGCTTTGAATCAACTACATTTCTACAAGAGGTTAGTATAGCGAAAAATACAAACAAGACAATTCAAAATAAGAAAAATTGATCACAAACCAACATAAACGATTTAATATGGTTAGGTAACCCATGGATCCTACTCCATAATTTATGATCTGACTTTTTTTTCTCCTTTTTATAAGAATCTTATAATTTTTTCATGGAACTTTAGTATAAAGAAGAAGAAAAGATTTGAATGCTTTTGAGAGACAACTTGTAGCTCTTCAGTTCCTTTTTCGATTTCACTATTATTTTTCCAACTCGTCGTTAGTCGATTTCCTTGTTGTGGACTTTTTACGTTAATCAATGACTCTCTAACATTTCATTGTTGTTGAGCGATCAATTGATCTTGTTATTCAATTGACAGAATAGAATTCAATCGATTGGCCAATTGATTGCGTCTTGAACAGAATCATTTTTCGACTAACTCCAAAATAAAATACTATACTATGTTCATGATTTAGGATTTGTAATATGAGCAATCAATTGATCAAGCACAAATACTAGTCGATTGAAAGATTCTTCCAATCGATTGTTCTTGTGACTTCAACCATTACTAAAATAGAATCTGCTCCTAAGTCTAGTCTCACATATACTCCCAAGTACATGTGTACTCAACTTTTCTCGTGAGAGTTTACTTTCGTACATAGGGGTTTTCCATAACTTCGGATTTCATCATGCCAAAAAGCTTTCTAGCGTTTCAGTCTTTTGTGACAACAAACTCATCACCTTTAGAATTTCATCAAATATCTAACATTTGATTTCCTTAACGTGCTAAATCTTCGTTACTACTAAGAATTTATTTCTATACTTTTTTGAACTAATATATGACAAATATCTAAAACTTGATCTAGTTAGACTTATTCATACCAAATATCTAATCTTCAACTTACTTGGATTGTTACTGTATATAATAAATTTATTACTCATACACACTTAATACATGTGTGTGTATATATCAACTTGCTCCTGGGACATAGTTGAGTTGATTATGATGGAGCAGAATTACTGAAGTGGATAAGGGTCGAATCTCGGCGAAGCCAAGACAATACCCTCCTCCGTTGTGGTCCACTGTAGTTTTTTGATTTATCTCGTCACAGATGGTCATGGGGTCGGTCGTGTGGGGTCGTTGAGGTGGCTGCTAATTTTTTACTGAAGTAAGTATATACCATCTTACTTTTTTTTTTTTGCTGAAGAAGAAGTGTGTATATATTATATACAAAAATGATATACTGTGATCATCCAATATAATTTTTTTATTTAAGATTTAGAATATAAGGTATAGGGTTTAAGGTATGGTGTTTAAACTAAAAAATTAAAATAATAATTTTTTTTATGAGATATACAACATATCAAGTCCCTATATATATATATATATATATATATATATATATATATATATATATATATATATATATATATTAGAATTGATATCCTGCGCGATTTTGGGACAGAGGCGATTTGGGGGTTTTAGGGTTAGTTTAAATGATAGGAGGCAACGATCTCAGAGCTGCGAGATCGACAACGACACAGAATAGATCTTGGTCTCGTCAGTGGGGGCGACGACGAATATATTCTTGTAAAGAATCATTAATTAGTTTTATTTCTGAAATGAATCTATTCTTCATTTGAATTTGGCATTCCTCAACAATGAAAGAAAATAGCAATGATGATCAACTATATATTCCCTAAGTTATAGATGATCGAAAGTTAAAAATTAGGATGAAATTCACATCACTAGAGGAGACATTTTCATGCTATAATTAATATGCATGAGAAGCCGAATTTAGTGCAAGGATAAACAGTAACAAGAAAAATAAGATGACAAATGAAGGGTTATCTTAAACAAGGACATATTGATGATCAATGGAATAAACAGGCAAAATGTGATCAACGGAGAAGGAAAAGAACACGCGCGTGGCGAAGTTAAAACCTGATGTAAGTCAAAGATTTCACTTGTAAAGAAACAAATTGGATCTAATTGGATTGTCGCTAACTTCATGGAAACTCGTAATCATCCACTCTCGACTTCTTCAAAGGTACATTTGTTACGCTCACATCGTCATATTTCGGTAGCAAAAAAAATATTGACTTAATTAATAGTTTTCAAGTTTCCCACCAGCCACTAGGGTAAATCGGGAAGCGCACGCAGCGGCCAACAAATATGGATTTATTAATTTGCACCATTTATACAGATGCCTAGCATCATAGAAATCATGCCTAAAGGTGCACCTAAAGTTATCATTTGATTGCGATCCCCATTTGAAGGAAAATTTTTATAAATACGTCATAGCTGGGGATCGAACCGCGGATGTCTGGATCTTTCTTCAGTAAAAATAAAAGAGATATGTGAAGAGATTAAAATCATTAAAGGAAAAGTCTACCTCAAAGTCCCAGACTATGTCATGGATATATATGGGCATCAAGGTGTGTCGCATGACAAAGCGCAACTGTTCAATTTTATACAACAAGGGTATGTGTTGAGTAATTCTGTACATTATGTGATAATTTTATTTGTAAATACTTGTAAATATGATAATGATGTGTTGATTGTCAAATCAAGTATAGATGATCAACATAACAGTGATGACGACATATATGAAGAAGAAATGTCATCTATAGTTGGTACTAACAAAGTTTTATTTTATAAAATTATAATAATTGATGATTGATTGAAAAAGTGAAGTTAATAATTGTCTTTATTATTGCAGATTTTAACAACATGCTTTAGGATTCAATATTGTGAGTATTAAGTGGTTATCTCCTACATCATCTCATGCAGTTTAATTTTATTATTCTTCATATTCCAGTTAACTATATCACATATCTTAATTGTTTGATTAGATTTATTGATTTTTTTAAAAAAGTAGGATGTTGCTAGTGTGACCCAATTAAGTGTGAGTGTGGAGAATGTTTTTGCAACTGGGGATCTTCAGCAGGCCATAAAAACCTTGGCCAACATGAGGCATTGCTTATCAGCTAGTGGTGAGGCAAGTTTTATTTCTTCCATGGCTTTAAATGAAGTTGATGCACCCTACATATTTGCCTGAATGTTTCTTTATAAACTTATTTTTAAAAATTTCTTTACTGTTTATGCTATCTTGACATGCTTCCTATGCTCATGGTGGCCATAGGTTTCTTTTTTTAGAGGTGGAATTTGTCAAGCTCGAACATTACACAGTACCTGAAGAGATAGATGTTGTCTACAAGTGGATTACAGAGGCTATAATTTGATGGGCCTCGCACTTAAATAGGAGACATGGATAATAACAGATAACTTATTCTATGCAATGAATAGTTTTGTTATATTATTCTTGGAGTAGTTGCAATTGAGTATGTATCTCTTGTCGGTGGATTCTTCTTTTTAATTTTGTTATATTTTTCTTGGAGTAGTTGTAAATCTTTTATAGAGTGCAGATTAATTTAATTTTTTCTTTTGTCGTTTTTTTTTTACTTGTTTATCCTCTCTTTATTATGGTGATGCTGAATAAATTGATTACTTTTCTTTTTGGAGACAAAGCATATTTGTAAGTTTGTCTCACTGTAAAAAGGAGCCTCCATTAATTCGTTATCCAATATTTTCTGTGATAATCGTGCCTTGTATAAAATGGTAGGATATGCGCAGCATGAACAATAATTTAGATTCTTTAAGTTGACTTATGGGAAAAAGATAGTGTTTGAAAATAAATAACTTGTGAATGAGCCAACACTCAGAAGTCTTAGGAACCTCCATTAATTCATAATCCAATGTTTTCTGTGATAATCGTGGCATGTATAAAATGGTAGGATATGCGCAGTATGCCCTCGGGACATGATTGAATTAGTTAGTGCGGAACAGACTTGTTAAAGTGGACAAGAATCGAATCTCAACGAAGCCGAGGCAATGTCCTCTTCCATATTGGTCAACTGTAACTTCCTGATTTACTTCATTATCGATGATCGTGAAGTCGATCATGTGGAACCGCTAAGATGACGGATTCCATCTTTTATTGAAGTAGGATATGTGCAATATGAATAATAATTTAGATTCTTTAAGTTGACTTATGGGAAAAAGATAGTGTTTGGAAATAAATAACTTGTGAATGAGCCAACACTCAGAAGTCTTTAGGTAGTTACTAATTAGGAATTGCACCACCAAAGGTAAGTTCTTACCCTCTCTTGAGCTCTCTCACAAAGCTGTGAGATCGGCGACGACGCAGAGCCGATCTTGGTCTCGTCGAGACGGGGAGCCGACGAGAGGGTGAGATGGCGGGGATGAGATGGGGACGGCGGCGACGAGATGGGGATGGGACTCAACGACAGACGGCTCTCTCGGGACAGTAACGAGAGGGAGAGGCGACAACAGAGAGGATGATTAGGGTTAGGATCACTGAGGATTTAGGAATTTTTAATCGCGAAATTTATCATGTTGGAGAGAAATTTTAAATTGTGCATGATCGCGTAAATTTAATCCCGCAGGATATTAATTCCATATGCAAGCATCATCATAAGCACTAAATGTATAAAAATAATAATTTTTTTAATTTAGAATTTAATTTAAAGGAAATGAAATATATATATATATATAATTATTTATTTGATTTTTTATTTTTATATTAAATTTCTTCAATAGAAAATCATATTTTAATTAAACAGAATCACACAACATTCAATAGAATAAATATTCTGGAGGCTTGTATATATTTTAAATTTATTTAACACATAAATCAAGATTATTTAATTTTATATTATATTATAATTGGACGAAATTTAAATACTTGAATTATCAAAAACAAAAATAAAAAGAAAATGCTGGCCGGAAACATGAACTGATGAAAAAATAAACGAAATTAATCCGATTTATTTCTTCACCAGAGCGATCACCACGTTCGTCACCGCCGCATCGTTAGCCGCGTAATACTGCGCCAGCAATCCGTCGTACCTGCAGAAGAGATCGTCCATGCTGACGCCTTCCCCGAAGTGGCTCCTCAGCATCGACTCCGCCACCGCCCTCACCCCCCTCGCCATTCGCCCGGCGTACCTGGCCGAACTAATCACCCCGTCAGCCGCCGCGCCGCCGGTGGCATAGTATAGATCGTCGTCGTCCCACCCGGCTCGGAAATGGTCGGAGCTTCGGATGCAGAACGATCCCTCGCCCTCGATCTCCTCCTCCAACTCCTCCAGCGACGGCGCGTAGAAGGGAGCGTTGAACGAGTCGATCCTTTCCTGCGCCACCAGATTCTGCATGCTCCGCAGTTATCAGTCATGGCGTACGTCGACGGCATTCGAAGCAGGCAGAGAGCGTGTGTGTTAGTTTTAACATACCTCGGAGGCCATGGCGTTGAGTGCGTCTGCGAGTAGCTCCCAGATGTAGCGGTCCTCCATCATGGCGGCCTCTCTGCTCCTCCTGCTCATGAACGCCAGCACCATCCACCCTCCCCTCACGATCTCCTCGGCGCGACACCGGAGAAAGTTCCTGAAATCTCTGTGGAACTGCTTCCGGTAAGCCTCCGCCACGCACGGGGGACTGCCTGCCGATATGAACACCTTCCCTTTGTTCACGCATGCCGCCGGCGATCCTTCCTTCTGTTGAAGTTCTTCAGGCATCTGCGAAACCACAAGCAGTGATTTATATGTAGAGTTTTGTTTGGCATTAATTGAAGCTTCCGATCGATCGACCTGAGAAAGCCAGTGGAGGCTGGACGAGGAGCAGACCAAATGAAGGCTCTTGGCGGGGAACAGCCGGTCGTAGAACGTGCCGGGCACGCCCGTGACGAAGCAGAGGCCTTTCCCCGGCCTCTGCGAGTGGAATTCTGGCAAGGATCTGAAGACAGCGTTGAAGTCGTTGCCGTAGAGGTCGTTGAGGAGCAGGTTGAATTCCGGCGGCTGGCGGCGCAGCTCCACGCAGGCCCTCTCGACCGCCTCCATGATGTCTTCCACCGCAAGCAGTGCCGTGGAGCCGGAGGAGCAGCCCAAGTCCGCAACGCTCATCGTCGCCGGAGGTCCGGTGCCTAGGTAGGCCGCCACCGCCGCTTCCCGGCGCACGCTTTGGGATTTGCATATGATCAATCCCTGCACTCCCGGAGATTGCTTCACATATCAGATGCTCAAACACAGAGATGAAAAGCAAGCTAGAGGGGATCGGAGGAGAGTGGAACCTGGATCTTAGAGTTGCTGCCGTAGCTGTTATCGCCGGCGCCGGAATTCATGTAGAAATCTTTCTTGAGATCCATGACCGTACAGGACAGCGCCGCCTTGATTGCCGACAGTGATGAATGGCCGCAGTGGCCGATCGATCGATATATAAAGGGTTCTGCCTGTTCAAAGGATCTAGATGTCGAATTCAAATCACTGCACCAAAGTTACCGGCGTGCATCTCTCGCGATTGACAGAGACCGCAGATGAGGATGAAAAGAACATAACAAGGGAAAATAGAAACGAAGAGAAAAATTACTTTTTTTGTTCATTAATTTAATTATTGTAGACCAAAAAAAACGCTTATTTATAAAGATTGTCTAGCTAAGGATAGAAAGATATACATTATGATAAATATGATAATGAAAAATATGGTATGTAATCTTAATTTATAATTATAATTACAATTACAGTTATAGTTTAAACATTGTTTGATAAATTTTCATTAATGAAATTAATTTGTGATTATTCCTATTCTTGTCTCAGCTGACAGTTTGATGAGTCAATTGGATGGAACAGCGGAGGCGACGATGTTAACGGTCCTAGAGAGATGGAAGACGTCAAAGATACCTGTAATACTCCGATGAAAATTAAAATGGATGCTAAGGAAGTTCGGTGTGACCACTTCAATACTCAAGTTATCATAGGGGCTTAGGAAAAGTGAAAACAACATAATAATAGAGAAAGAAGAAGATGATGAATAAAATCACTTCTGATCCTTTTTTGCGTGCTTTCTCCAGAGTTTATATATTCGTCTAAAAAAGCATTTCCACGTTCGCAATCCTAAAAAATCAGATCCGACAGTGGTTACCTGCTCTTCAATTCATTGCATGTCACATATATGTAGGAGACTATCTATAGGGGACCAAGTCTGACACTCATATAATTGTTCCTACATTCACTTGTGGTATTATGTTCAGGAGTATTTACAGTAACCATCAGTAGGCCCCTATAGGATGATTAGGTTTTAGATGAGCCGTGGAGTTTGAATCCTCTGAAATCAGGGTGGTCGAGTCAATGAGGGAGTTGAGGAGATTGTATCATGTGGAGTCAGAGTGGTCAAGTTGGTGAGGTACTCAAGGAGATAGTGTCCTCTGAAGTTGGGATTGTTGAGTTGGTGAGGTAGTCGTGGAGTCTAAATCTTGTAAAGTCAAGGTGATTGAGTCGGTGAGGTAGTCGTGGAGTCTGAATCCTCTGGAGTCGGGGTAGCCGAGTCGATAAGGGAGTCAAGAAGGTTGTGTCCGGTGGAGTCAAGATGGCCCAGTCGATTCAGCTGTCGAGGAGGTTATGTCATCTTGAGTCGGGTGACCGAGTTGGTGAGATCGTCAAGGAGGATGTGTCCTCTAGAGTTGAGGTGACCAAGTTGGTGAGGTAGTCACGGAGTTTGAATCCTCTGGAGTCGGGGTGGTCGAGTCGGAGAGGTAGTTGTAGAGTCTGAATCCTTTAGAATTTGGGTGACCAAGTCGATAAGAGAGTCGAGGAGGTTGTATCCGTTGGAGTCGAGTGGCCGAGTCGATGAGGGAGTCGAGGAGGTTGTGTCCTCTGAAGTCAGGATGGCCTAGTCGATGGGTGGAGGAGTCAGAGTTCTTGAACCGAGCTAATGAGGTCGAAGCTAGCTCTTTGACTTTCACCAAGTTTTGATGTTTGACCTACACCTAGACTTGACTATTGACTTGACTTTGCCACGTATGGTTCTCTCTTCTTACCATATCACAAGCCTCTCCTTTAAATATAGTCAAAGGAGACGCAAGTCCAATTGACTGGAATGATGAGATCATGGTCTAACAAGTGATCCATACCTAGGGTTGACGGGGTACCAATTGGTCGCCCCTTAGTGGGTGTTATGGAATGTGCACATCATGTGACATTAATGTCAGAGATACGTATAACGGTGTATCATGTCTTGGGTCGATTTGTCTTACTTGCACATAAACATCACTGATATACAGTTAACACGTATTTTAAACATTGAAGATTTGTCAAGAGCCCATCACTATCGAGTCTCATGTGGGATCCAACTGTTCTGGGATAAATAACCTGCGTACATATCAACGGTTGTTGTTGGAATTCCTGGAGTATATATCTGAGCCAGTGATGAGAATGACTGCTGCTTTAAATAGAGTTTTTATCTTCTACCTACATCCAGCCATTTTGTTGTAACAACATCTCCTGTGACCATGTAGTTTGAAACTATGTTGATATCTACCATCAGCAAGTAGATGAGGAAGCCTACACTTGAAGCAGAAGGATGTGGCGTCCCTGTTGTCCAGCCATCAATCGACCAACACGATGCTCAATCTTCAGAGCTATTGGGCGACATGGTCGTAGCTGTAGACGGGGCATCATCCCAACCTCTGATAGTCGAGGTGTCTGAGTTATCGAAAGAATAATCACGACGGATGCCAAGAAAAAGATCACGCCTTCAAGAATCACTCAAGAAAATAAAACCCAAGTGTCAACTCGAAAAAGTAGGGATTTGAGTGTGAACTCGAGAAAATAAGGACCTGAGTGTAAACTCAAGAAAGTAGAGACACGAGTGTAAACTCGAATGTGAACTCAAGAAAATAAGGACCCGAGTATGAACTCGAGAAAGTAGAGACCCAAGTGTGAACTCGAGAACCGTGAACTTAAGCACAATTGAGTGTGGGAAGGCAATTGTCGTATATTTAAATAGGGGGTCCTAGTGGGTAATCTTGCTCTGTTTATGAATTGAGCCGAATTTGGAGAGGGTTAAGAAATCATGAGTCTTGTAGGAACCAAGATAATATAATGATTGAAGAAATTGAGGAGATATGCCTCATAGCATGGCTCAGTAATATGTGAAATATGCATCATAAATACGAACGATACACATGATAGCGTATCATTTCTAAGATCAATCTATCATAAATGCAGCTAGTCCAAGGTTGACACATGTTCGGAGTGCTATTCGAAGTGACTTTTGAGATTCTACCTATTCGTATGCGAGATCCAATGATTGATAACAATAGCCCATCCTTTCTCGGTGTCCCAATCAAACGGTTGATATTCTGGATGTGAGGTATATTAGGGTTGGAGACACTCGAATGGCCACCATATTGATCAAGTCCTTCATCTTTAAGATTCATCATTAATATGACTAAACTTATAATTTTTTATAGGGTTATAAACAAGCCTGGCCAAGCTTTCTGGTGTTCAAGTTCGTTCGATAAGGTAACCAATCCAAGCCAAGTCATTGAAATGACTGTTCAAACTTGGCTTGATTTCTATTTTATGAGCTTGAGCTTGATTCAAGTTTGACGTGAGCTTGATTCGTTTAGATGTCTCTCAATTTAAGCTTGTTTGATTATTTGAAATTTTTATATTTTAAACTTGTTTGGTTGGTTATTGAGTTTGATAATACAAACTTATTTGTTCATTTTTAAACTTTATTTGTTTATTTAGCTTGTTGATTAGAGTTTTATTTATGAACATAGTTCATGAATATTATTCACGAACTTTGTTCTCAAATATTATTTATGAATGTTGCTCACGAATATTGTTCACGAACATTAACGAGCTGAACATATATGTGTTCAAGCTTGTTCGTTTAGTTTAATAAGTTATTCAAACTTATTTATTTAATTAATCATGTGTATATTTAATAAATATAAATAAGCTCTTACCAAGTCGAATAGCAAATTTATTCACAAACGTTCAGTTCAATTACAGTCCTAAGTTTTTGTACAATCAAAACATGTAAGATAGTTATTAGATGCATAATGACTTCAAGAACAAGCTCTCCAAGCAAACCTAATTCATCATAAATGCTTATCCTTTTCTTCAGTAAAAGATGAAATTTGCCACCTAGTCGACCCCACAACCATCTATAAGAAAGTAAATCGAAAAGTTACAGTTGACCCTGACGAAGAAAGGATCATATATGCTTATCCAATTCATATAGAAATCTATCATCAATCCAAAATATAGTTTGCATAGGCTCCAAAAGTAGCCTTCAAACTTGGCGTATCTCAATTCAAAAGCTTCAAACGTAAATGTTAGAATTGAAAAACGAAAAGGCAACATCATTAATAATATGATTAAACATTATTTTTTTTTACAATTAAAAGAATTTATTGAAAAAGGGTCAAGGAAATAACTTTTTATTTTATAAAAAATTCTAGAAAAAAGTTGATGATGTTGACAAAGGTTGAATTTGTCCACAAATTTTCACAAAGACAAACAAAAACATTATTGTGTCCACAAAGCAAATGTCTGGGAAGAATTAATGTTTTTATAATTATTCAAAGAATATATAATTTTAAAATATTGAATCCACATGAAAAAAAATTAAAAAAACTTGTTAATTTGTAAACGCACGCCTAACACGAGCCTTGTGGATGAATACTTATTTCATTAAATAAGCCAATAAATGGACGTACAATTGATGTTGAGTTTTCAAAAAAAAAGTCTTTGAAATCTATTAACTTTATCATCAAGATTCATAATGAAAACAACAGCATTGATTTATAATCCATTCTATGTCACAATAAAACTTTTGCATCCACCATTCCAGCACCACACAAATTGATAATATGTACTTGAGCATGTAACATGATCATTCATGAAATCTAATTGTAACCTCCAAGATATAATTGGAAGAAGAGTTGGTTACGACGGAGCAAAATTGTTGAAGTCAGCAAAGGTCAAATCACAATGAAGCCAATGCAATATCCTCATCCATCGTGATCAACTGCAACTTCTCAATTTACCTCCTCACAGATGGTCGTGAAACCGACCATGAGGAACCGTTGGAGTGACAGATTCCACCTTTAGCTGAAGTGATATCTAATTGTATAATATAAACATAATTTGCATCCATCATTCAAGCACCACACAAATTAATCATATATACTTGACCATGTAACATGATCATTCGTGAAATTCAATTGTATAATATAAACATAATTTTAAAAAATCAATTGTTAAACACATTTAATTTATAGAAGAATATGCAGCTAAGTCGACTAGTGTCGATGACTTGTAGTTAGAAGACAATAAGATGCATAAATTTAAAGCATTCTAGAATTACTTACTAAATCTTAGATGTTGAATTAGTTACAAATAAATCATTCAATAACATTTAGTGATGAAACATGTTTATGGTTTCCATGAACCTTCAAATGAACATGTAACCAATGCTCCAAAACACTAGTAGCCAGCAACAAGTTTACAAATGGATTCAGTGCAACACAAATATTAGACTATAAATTATAGAAATTAAAACACTTTAAAATTAGGGGATGAGATCAAAACTGGTAATCTGTTATATAGTTCAAAGAACATTTGGTGTTTCATACATATTGGCATAGTAGTTCCTGCCTTTAACCTCCCAACACAAGCAAACAGATAATCTGAAACTAAGTGAGATTAAGATTGTCTTTTGGAGCAAGGGAACCAGACTCTGCCCCAAAGAAAAACTCTCACCTTTTCAAAGTGAGTTTTTTTAGCCCCTCTTACTATCCGCCACTAAAACTGTAAGATGTTCTTTCCCCCTTGATAGTCGTCTTATTCTTTCGCCCTGTATTTTGCTTGGATCATCTTGAATATTAACCATGGCTGCGTAAATTACAAGCACAAGGTAAAAGGTATGTCTGTTCAATGCTCAACTAGATAGTTTCTTCCTTTTCTTCCTAAGTGATTTCTGCTTACTGTGATCATCCTTTTCGCTTAAAAGGTGCTCATATTCTTCAAGACTGGCAAATGGTGATGCTCGAGACTTCCCGTGTGACTTTCTCTTCTTTCCCTTGGCAACTTTTTTGAATTCCTTAGATTCTTTAGGATGATCATCGTCGTCGTCGTCGGCGGCGCCAATGTCATCAGAACCATCACTACCAAAATCCTGAAGCTTATCTCCACCATCTTCAGAACCATCACTTAAAAATATCAAGACTGCCATCGCTGAAATGATTATCGTCGTCATCACCACTGCCATTTCCACGTGAACTACGATTGTCTGAAGGATCTAGTTCTGCATCGCTGTCATTTCCAAGCAATTCGTCATCATCCTCACCTGCAACTCTGTCCAAATCATCATAGTCATAATCTCCATCAGCATTTGCCACTGGAAGATTCCCAGAACCCATGATATTATCAATCTCCTCATCATCAGTGCTGCTGTCGGCATCCAACAAGATATCATCTACATCCTCTGCGTTATTTGAAGATTTTTTCGTCTTAGACTTCTTCTTGGATGACTTTGATTTGTTCATGTAGAATCTGTGGAAAACAACATCTTCAGGGGCCACTTCATCTTCTGCTAGCTGTAGAATCTCATCACCAATGAGATGATTGCTCACATCAATCTGCATAAACAGCAAGTTAAACACAGCTGCTAAAATCAGTGTAAACCCAAACGATTCATTATTAACCAGGAAATACGAGAACTAAGTGATAGGAGGATGTATAAGAATACTCTCATGCATTAAGTTGGCCAACCCTAATTAACTCTGTGTGCATGTGTATGTTTGGATGTCAATCCACAACCTTTTTCAATAAATATTTCAAAATTTAAGGTTAGACAAATCCAAGAAAGGTCTCGCGGATCTTGCTGAAAGGTTCAACTAAGTGATACCTTTAAAATATAAAAATACCATTTATAGCAGTGATGGTATGGTTGTATAAAATGCCCACCTTGCAACACAGTATGTGCTGCTAGAACTCTCTCAGACTAGGGATGGTTGGAAAAGAAAGATATTAGTATGGTATGCCTGACTAGCGATCAATATAAATTTTATATATACCTATATATGTGTATATGACATAGAAGGAAACCATTAATACACAAATTGTGTCGAAACCAAGTTTGCTGCTGACCTGTATATGGCGACATCAGGAAAAAAAATCAAAATTTGCAGAGATTTTGACTAAGCTAGTGGGGTTAGAACACATTGAGCATGTAATTGCAAGACAAACGTTAACCAAAAATATGCCATGCAAATAAATGAGAGTTCCTGAGACTAATATAAATGAGGAAAAATCCAAAAACCTCCATGAAAATTATCTTTAAGTTAAAAGTCAAGTAGACAATACAAGATTCTAGAATATACCTTTCTAGCTGGTGCAATTTGGGAGCCACCATACCAGCTACCTTCAGTTTTTCAATTGGGCTTTGGTTTCTTCTCCATAAACTTGTCAATAAACGAAACAAGAGATAAATCATTCAGAGGATCTCCATTGTAAACAATGTTTGCACCCAATAACAGAGTTCTAGCCATCGTTGCCACTGATGGGTGCACATGAGAAGCCAATGTTGTCAGCTCCCACCAACTCGCACAGTCTGCATTGCTATTTGCAAAACAAGCCATATATCAACTACAAAATAATCAACATTCAACTAAAAAGGTGTGGAGGTGATCAAATAAAAAACTTTTGCATTTATACAACTTAGACCAATTTAAATCTAAATATTAAAGACTACAACCAAACCAATAAAGAGGATGGTACAATCAAACCATCAGTAACATAGCATAGTAAAGAAATGGTATTTTGCATCAAAATCATCACAGTGAATCATAGCAGTTACTCAAACTAATAATGGAAAATTATTAACCTCATTCATAACAAAAATACATCAACAGCAGACAATTTCCATAAGAAGTCAATGTGTTGTACGTGTTGACTTACAAATCATATATCAGTACTATTAATCAAGTTAGAATGTAAATTAGTACCAGTATATTGGTTCTCTATGCCGTGGATTGTAGCCTGCAGGAAGTATCAACCCTGGACCTGGATTAAGTGGTTGATTATCAACCAACTTTTGCTTTCCCACTGCATTGATTTTCGAAACACCTTTCAAACCAGTTTCAGCTTCAGAGTCATCATCCTCATACTCTTGTCGTTTTTTATCATTTTGTGACACAGCAGAAGCACCTGATTTTATTAATTTAGAAGGCTGCTCTATGGTGATATCTTCAGGATCTTCTATTATGTCATTGAAGTGCTCTATATCATCATCAACAGTCTCATTTTGTAAGACAGTAGCCCTGGTTATTCATCAGGGCGAATATCAGAGATGTTTCCCTCAAAAACTAAGAGAAAAATGCTTGCCCCAATTTTCAGATTCTTACCACAAAGGTGGTTTCGCTTTAAGAAGCTCAGACAGCATAAACAAGCATCCACAGGCATAATGTGGAGGCCTTTGACATGCAACCTGTAGAAGACATCATTAAAAAACTAGTAAAGAAGGGGAAAAAGTGAGAATTGTTCTTTTCATAGTAGACATTGCCAAATTTTTCCCAATAATCATGTTTGCAAATAAGGGTTCACAAAAAAACTCTTATGAGTAACAATAATCTAATGTGTAGTTCCTCTAAACAGTTATGGGTAGTTATACTTAAAATATTTAGTCACAATTAATGATCTTGATCTTAGAAAATATAGTTCAGCCATCCAGAAATATGAAGGGAGTTGGACTTCCAAATCATCAATGATGCTGGAGAGTCCAAGATTTAGAACTCGTATTTTTTCTTTAGATTTAGCTACCCAGATGTCTAAATACCTGAAGTTAATCAAGGAAAAGGGAGACCAAAGAAGACTTAGTTAGCAATAGAATAAAATTATGAGGATATAGTAGGGGATCAAACCCAATGACGCAGGAGGATCCACATAATTGATCCCACTGAGTGGGATAAAAGTTTGGTAGTGGTTGTTGTTATATGTTTGAATAACTGAAATGCAAAGGTAAAAGTTTATTTTATAAAGTTGACCTTCTGTCCACCCCAGCAATATGATCTATGTCTACAAGATGCTTTATCATCTATACCACTATGGTGGAAGAAATGACATTGACTTTAATCCAACAAAAAATTAATAATCATGGATTTGGATAAATGGCTAAAGAACCTTATGCAACATAAGTTTACTAGTTATTTTCGACTTTAGAAATTATCTAGTATTAGATCTTCATTAGGTTAATAATCCTTCCATAAATTTTTGTATGGAATAACATTAGGTTAATAATCCTTCCAAAAATGACTATGTTTTACATACCAAAAGTCAGTGAGGTTACTTGTATGGAATGACATTTACTGTAAAAAAATAGATTAAATATACTCCCTACTATCATAAATCTGTTAGTTTAATAGTCCTTCCATACATTTTATCATAATATGTTATTCTACAAATCTACAAATACGTTAGTCCACAAATCCCCACCATAAATTTTCTATAATGCATTAGTTTAAGAGTGGAAAATGAATTTAACATAATATGGAGTGTATTTTTTCTGCACCAAAAAACTGAGATAAAGAAACAATTAGTGAGAACTAGAATTTTTCAGATCAGTTAAAAATTTTGAGGCAAGATCAATTCATTCAAAGTCTAAATTCCATCAAACTGTATGAGGCACCAAACATGCCACTTTTACATTTTTTTATTTCAAATATCTGGTAATTAGAAGGGGGGCCTTGGTGCAACGGTAAAGTTGCTACCGTATGATTTAGAAGTCACGGGTTCGAGTCTCGAAAATAGCCTCTTGCAAAGTAAGGTAAGGTTGCGTACAATAGATCCTTCCCTGGGACCCGCATTGACGGGGCTTCGTGCACAAGGCTACTCTTTACATATCCGGTAAAAAAGATAATAAATTGTAAAGAAATTTATGAGAAATTGATTCAACACCATCAATCCATCAAAAAGAAATGAAGGAAAGAGACTCGGATAGAATATAGAAAGTTATTACTATACACTTTAAAGTGAGAGGTTATGTCGAAGTAGAAAACCAAAATCCAATAAGTATACTTCAAAGATAAAATAAACCTGCAGAAGTCGCTTCGAAAAAGCCGCTACACGCTTCAAGTTCAAGTCATTCTTCATCGCTTTGAACAATAGCCCAAGGAACATTTCAGGCTGAAAGATAAGAAGTATTTAGTTTGATCATACCCCATGGAAAAAAGAAGGAAAATCCATTCAAAAATAGAAATTATATAATGTTATCACCAATGGAAACAAACTATGCTCATAATGTAAGTTTTCAACCAGCAACATGGTAATCTACCTGCTAACATTGTGTGCATACAAAGCCACATAAAGTCACATGATAAATGAAAGCAACTAGCTCAAATGTCAAAAATCTCAGTTATTTGAACAATTAATTCTTAGAACATCTAGGCTTTGATGCATATGATCTACGAAGCCACATAACTTCTAAGACAATGATTTCATTTGATGTAAAATTAGTTAAATTTTCTAAAAGAAATAATCTATAGGATTTTAAAAATATACTTAGGTTTTTGTAAGATCAATTTCTTCGATAAATCAGTTTTTTGTAATAGAATCCTGTCATGTCTCATCCAAATTGCCTCTGCAACTTTTGATTGTATCATCTTGCATGTAATCAGGTTGTGTATAATATTGCCAGCTTATAAGAGCAATAATGTTTATTGGAAGAATGTATGATGAAACAGTTTCACTATACTGTTGACTTCAATTTTTTCTGCAACAAAAACAAAAAAGCAGGATAATCTATTATTTTCATGGATAGAAATTGTCATCATTGTCAACACATATTTGTCGCCCCTTATTTATCCATTTGAGGTCTATGCAAGGCTATATCACGAATAAAATTCAAGCCAATACAATTATTTTTATCATATTAATCAGAAATTTATTTAGTCTTCATCTACCCTTTAATTGATTCAACTCATCTAACTGCTATAGAACTTGTTGGTTGCTTTCGAACATATCCAAACCTTCTTGAACTAATTTATTTAATTTAATCAGCTATTGAAACTACACCTAAATGCTAATGGATAAAGTTTTATATTCTATCTTTTCTAATGATCTAATGCGTCCTCCCTACCATTGCAAGGACAGAAAAAATGAACAGTTTATAATTCAATTGAAAATCAATGTGAGACATACAATACAATTGAGAACATTTACCTTTGATGAACTCACTGCAGCAGGAGTGAGTAACTTTGCATAGAGAGCCCGATAGAAACGGTCACTAACCATCTGATTCTTAGAAGATATCTGATATAACAGCATCAGTGCCTGAACACCCACGTTAAAATTCTTAGAATGGACCTGCATTTGACAGGGAAGGTTAAAATTATTATCAAAACTCCTGATAGAAGTTCCAACACCATTCATAAGCTATTGAAACTTACCAATCTAAATAGTACAGGTGTTTGATCCTCAATGATGCTTTCAGCATCATCACTTGCAACAAATGGAAATGCTCTATTTACCCCCTGTAAGGTGGAAAGATATTCTGTGACAATCATCTCTAAATCTTGTACTGATCAAACCACAAAACTGAGAATAGATGTGAAATGGCTGCCAACATAAAGTAGGTCCTACATGACTTGTGATATCAGTATCAATTGTTGCATACAAAAAAGATGGAGTTTCAGTGTTTCAAGATCACTCCAGTTAGACGGTCCAGATCCGCATTGGATTAAGGAGAATATTGATGGATCTATAGATGAGTATACAAAGAGCAGCTTTTATCTCAAGGGATCATGTGTTTGTGAAATGCATCTGATGAAAGAGTTACCTTTTACCAATGAGGTAAATCATTACACCCACACACATGACTTCAACAAGCATCCAAATACCCAGAGTCAGTATTTAATGAATTCAAAATTGTTGTTAGCACCCATATCAATGCAGCTCGACAGATTCAGGTAATTAAACAGTCATTTTCCATTTCTGACATTAGTATGAGTTATTCAAACTCAAGATGCCATATAATGTAATGGGCCAGCTAACTGGCTAGCAAACCATACTAGGATTCATCGAATTTCAATTGCTTGCCTGATCTTTATGCTCAGGATTTCTGAGCGATAAATGTACTTTAATACAAGGTTTAAAATTTTGAACTGTGCCAAAATTTCGGTCCCAGACCAGAACAATACTGTTTCAGTACCGTATCATATCGTGCTGATATGGTTTCGGTATTTTTTAGATATAAAATATATTAACTAAAAATAAAAAATTTAATCTAAATATTTAAAAATAATAAAATAATTAAATATATATATATATATATATATATTAAATTAATGAAATAATTTTATTAGGCTTTAATTAAACCTATTTAAATTATCTCTATCATAGTTACGATTTGATTAAAACTATTAACCTAAGTTATTTATTAAAAACCAAAGTTTATCACCTGTTCCGTCACCCGTTGTTCTGTCGCCTACCTTGTTCCATGCTATTCCGCGCGACCGCAGGAACACACAACCCACGCGACACCTCCGGAGGCATCACCGGCCCAATGCAACGCTTCCGGAGATCGCCGGTCCCGCACGACGCCTCCAGACGGTGATCCGGCCGGAACTACTTGTGTCAGTGCCGGTCTGCTAGCGAAACGAGATGTTTCACCCGTATCGGGCGAAATGGGTCGAAATTTTAATTCATGCTTTAATATTCAATCAAGAGGTATACACTTGAAAAAAAACATTCTGATCCAAGTACTTGTACCCCTTCTGCTCTCAGAGGATATATTTGTTGAAATAATAAGCAAAATCCAACTGTGCAAAAAATCTATTTTAAAGGCTTTACCTCTACAGTTTAAAAAGTTTATTTCATGTTAAACACCATCAACCTACACTACCACGTCTAAACCATGTGAAATGATATCAGCATATGAAATTAATCAATGTAAAAGGTCACATATACACTACACTATAACCCACATAAATAGCTATGCGTATAACAGACTAACATGATATAAAAAATAACATGTCATCAGTATATAATTACATGAACATATATCATAAGATTTCACATGCATGCAAATCATTTAAAATTAACAATGACAGAGAAAAGGAAGGTATAAGAGCACAAAAGCAGGAGACCAATCCCAACAAATAGAACAATAAATCGAGCCTCTCATTATTCTATTATGTTGTTAAATGAAATATTATACTTTAGATATCAAAACTATTCTAAATAAAGTACAGATTTTTTAACATGTTTTTTATTTTTTTTTATCAAAACCTTACAATTCATAGCTCCAGATGATTCAAGATTTGATAATTCATCAAAACATAATAACCTCAATTTGGCAACCTTAATCGAAACACTTACAACAAACAAAGCAATGAACATAGAAAGCAAAATTTCAAGCCTTGATTAATTGTGAGCAGTACAAAGAGAAGGTGAAATATCGATCTTTGACTGATTAGCATACTTACAGTAAGCAGTACAGATAGAAGACGGGAATCCATCTCAATATTGGACTCTGAAGCCTCCTCATCATTATTATTCTTGAATGTTTTCAGAGAGCCACTCTTTCTGCTTTTGCGCTTTCCCTTTGCATCTAAACCACTTTTTTTGTCATTCTTGTTGTTCTTGCCATCTTTTGCCTCTGACATTAGTACCTATAGAGAACCATTCATATATCAGTGTTTTACATGGTACCAGACAAAGAATTATAATGCATAGCCGAAATGAAAGATGTGAAGTAAAAATCTCTTCCATAAACTCCTGATTTCTGAAGAAAAAAAAGAGCTTAAGCATATGGCTTATTTTTAAATCACAGCTTGTTCTGCAATGAAGAGAACTTCCATAGGCCCTCACATGAACCTCAGGAAATATTCCACTATGAGAAGAATTTAAACTTACAAATTTACGAATTTTGCATTTCTTTCCACAGAAAAATGAGCATGAAAGGTACTCGGATACTTGTTAGCTGCGGCATGCACAAGTGCTAAGGTAGTAAGAGGTATGATCAGATGAAAATTTGTAAGGTCTAATGTAATTAGAATGTTCAAGTTTGGCGGTCTTAAAAATATATATGCAGTATTCAAGAGAATTACATGTGGTCTATCCTATAGTGCATCTAAAATGTTGTGAAAACAGATAACGGACATGACAATTTTTTTTGTCTGGAAACAGAAGGCAATTACCAAACCAAACAAATGAATCAGATTAATGGCATGCAAATGTTCTAAATCAAGTACCACAGATCAATTTTATTACTCCACCTTAAAAAGTGCAAAGTATATATCAACCAACCGTCTCGCAACTTTAGGCCCATTCCCTTTTTTGCTGAGAAAAATCTGACTTAAGAAATTAACCTACAAAAGCATCAGAAAATAGGTTAGTGGCATAAAGAAATAGTTTTGTGTAGATAAAATGTACAATATAACCATTGAAAGCATCTTGTTGAAGCTCTGTAAGATGTAATATAACAGGGGAAAAGAATTTAAAAATAGAAAGCAAAGATTGAACTGTAAGATAAAAAAAGAAATCCACTTTCTAATGTTTTTCAAACTTCTGATAAATTTAATATAATTGGTCATGGAAACTAAAGTTTATTTATTTTTTCAGAGAGTGAGCATACCATGCATTCTTCATGAAATAGATAGCATCAGCAATGGACTACCAGAAACTGATGGCGTGTCGCTGCTTCAATATCCATAGTGCTTTGATTTTTAATAGGTCTAATGCTTTCTAATTAGTTAGGATCATGGGAAAATATATTGTGTATGTTATATAGTTTAAAGTTTCTTTTCCATGAATATTGGCATCCATATCTGGATGTTTGCTCAAGCAAAAAATCTGATTGTTTAACAGCATGATTAACAAAGTCAGGTTGTATTACGGAATCATTCAAAAATAAGATTGGAAAGAAATGAACACAACAATCAATAAATCCTTTCCGAAACAGAACTGTTTATGTGCTTTTGACACCTATCAGCCAACAATAATATTAGATCTAGTTAAACTTGTGATCTGCTAATTATTGATTGACTATAAGATGCTGGTTATTCTGTAAGCAGAAAAGAGCATAGTTCTTAACGCACAGATGTTTTGGTTTGCACAGCCAAAATATCTGGTTCTGCAGCCCAACCAAAATTAGCACCGGCACACTGCTACACATGCTCAGCCCACAGCCTTTTCCAGGTCTTCCTCTTCAAGTTGAGCAGCAGTAGAATCTAGCAAAACCAGTGAGTCTCTTTCTTCCTTTTTTCATCTTTCACTCCTCCTCCCTGCCCCTCCTAATCAGAGCCGACAACCACCATCCTGTATTGACACAACACTGACACCAACACCATTTTGTTCCAACCGATCATCGAAAATCCATGGACCAGAAAGGGCAAACAATAGTATTCTCAGAGAAAACCAAACTATGTTTTTCATTGGTTGCAGTCGACGAGAGCAAGAGAGTTCTCTTCTTCCAGCTCCCCTTATTCTTCCATTTTGGCCTTTTCCTCTCCCTCTCCTCCTACTGCTAATCGACTTTGGCCTGTGGTTACATGACATAGCTAGGGAATAAGTGAACCAAATCCTCCTATAAATTAACTCTAGCTTATGTGATATCACACTGTTGTCACCACAACTGATGACCGACAAAAGAGGTGTAGCTCACTCAAGGAGATAAAATTGGAAGAGGCTTGTTATTCCTCTTCCACCTCTTCTTCTTCCCCTTCCTACCCTTCTCCTTTGATTGATGTTGGCTGCCCACAAGTCATACTAATACATAGTACACCAATCAGCACCAAAATATGGTCTCGTTTTGAGTAGCAATCAAAACCCAACATTCAAATGCGTTCTTAAACCTTGATAAATTCTATCCAAAGCAGATTTTTTACTAATTCAATCGACTCCGGTTGCCAGTAAACACATTTCTTTCTTTCAAAAATTGTTAAGTTTTTTCTGTTAATTCTCACAATTTGGCAAGAAAAAATGATAAATGATAACAATCTAGATATTTTCAAAAGATTGTTAAATAAGAAACTATAGGAACAAAATCACACGTACAAATTGAAATTAACAATATCAGGAAGAAATATTTTGAAGATATCATACTAAACAATCTGTGACTCATAATGTGGCAAGTTTAATAACAAGAATGGTACAGATGAAACATACAGCTTGATATTTTGCACGTAGTCCGATAGATGGTCTGAAGATTAAGGAATCCACTTCATCAATCACCGCTGCCTGGAAAGTAGACCAAAGGAATGAGTCCAAAACAAAAGAACAAAAGTAAAGAATCTACTTTTTCAAATTGTAACAATGTTTAAGAATTGAATCTTGCTGACATGAATTTTCTTAAACCTGCAAGACAGGGTTTCTTAAATAATTGAAGAAGTAAAAACACATAATCTCTTTCAACGACAGGGAGTTCCATTACTTCTTCAGGGTTGTCCATTATAAAATATCAGCGCAATCAGATTGACACATCATTAGCCAAAGGTGTAAAGGAGATAAAGATAAGCTTAAACGTCCAATTTAATTTACTGTGTAGGATGAGTGTGATTTTAACCCTCAATGCCTATTTTCAGCAAGCATAAAAAAATTGAAAAAAAAAAAGATTGCACCCAGCAATCCCATCTGAAGAAAATTATTAATTAGTGTATGATGGATGCAAATTACAAATAAAGGGCTCAATACATCATAATACCACAGACAAAAAATGCTTTCAAACCAACAGTAAGCAGAAAGTTGTAATCCAAAACTTGCCGTCATGTTACGATGTGCAGACAACAGGCATGACAAGTGATACAAAGCACCAGATGCTGCTTTCCTGTCTGGATCCCCAAGCTACAGATTGCAAACAAGTCTTGTATCATTCATATGACACTTGGGAAAAACAAACATGTAAAGAATGGATCTCAAACTAAGAATAAGATTTGCAAAAGGAAATACAAATCAGATCTCATACTTTATTTACAAGAGCTGTAAGCAGTTTTCGTTCTTGTTCCGGTTTGCTCTTCAAAAGAATGAACACTGTCTGCAAGGAACAATTATTGAACACTTCCTCTATCCATAGAAAACACATACTTTCAAGAAGATGAATCATAGTTTTACTGGGAAGATAGGTGATAATCATTAATAAATTCCAGCAAATATGTGATCAATCTCAGACATGGAAGCTTTTGCTGTAGTCTCTACAAGGTCACAAGTGCAAGTGACACTAGGACATCAAAAGAATAAATCCATATAAGGTCAACATGGATTATGTTCAGCACATGTTATTTTAGGAACAGGATAAATGAAAGCAACTCATTTCAAGATTGCCACCAAAAATGTTGTTATGTTAAAACTGCTAGGAAAGAGGTCAGCCTATATTTTCATATGCTCAACACTTCCACCTAAATTACAGCAACCTGGGCTAGACTAACCATTGCTATGTACATAGAAAAATATGTGACTGTCAAATAGAAGACTAAACCAAGCCCAACACCTGGACAGAATAAATTTTAGTTACTGAGATTAGTAAGATTGAAACACAACCGGTTATTATGGCACCATGTTTAATTTGATTGATGGGCACTTACTCAAAAACATGTAATTAGGAAGCACCATCTTACACTTGTCTTGATAGCAAATACAAACCGAATGAAGATTAACACATACAACAAATGGAAGAAAATTTTCACAATTTTATGCGTTGGAAGTTGAAACTAGCATGAAATAGTTTATATGTTCGCAGTTAGTGTAGCCCTCTGTGCTCATTTCTCAGTTCTCAACTAGCAGATCTAATAAGCACAGAAGAGTGAGATGCAATGCCATTCAGTAATTGAATGAAAGAAATATGACTAGGGACCAACCTTCATTGCCTTGTCTTTAAGATTTGGTAGCATATCTTTTATTGCTTCCTCAAGTGCAGTTACAAACCGTTCATACCTAAAAGCAACATTTTTCTTCATAAAACATGTAGTAGACGAAAACGCTATTTTTTAACCAGCATCAATAGGACGACGATATATCAGTTGGTTCAAAAACAATTTAAAAAGTCATGTTTAATATAATCTTCAGTGAGAGACAGATCCTGATCACACTATCTACAGATGAATTTTTTTCAAGAATTTTAATCTCGGTGAACATTGAAAAGTTTTGCTTGTAAATAAGATAAATTCAATTTGGATGAGTCAGATAGTAAGTGTTTTCTTCTCCTGCTCATTTTACACTAATTTCTATGGTGGATTAAGCTCTAAGTAAGTGTTTTCTTCTCCTGCTCATTTTACACTAATTTCTATGGTGGATTAAGCTCTAACAATTTGAGCCCAACCTAAAAAAAATGATTGGTAACATGCTTACATATTAGACAATTTTAGCATGATACATTCACACTGAAACCCATTGAAGTCCAATAATGAAGAAAACTAAAGAAGTTGAAATGCAGGACATACCTTTGCTTTAGGCATTCCTCCCAATACCAAAAAAGTAAGAGGGAGAAACCATCTTTTGTTTCAGGCAAACTATCAAGGGGACGTTCATATAGACATTTCAACTTGCGATCAGGCAACATTCTGAAGAAAAAATTGTAAAACACATGTAAGCAAATAGTCTAAATGCATAACAAAAATGTAGGCAGTTGTAACTTCAAGCGAAAATCAAGATATCAAAACCTTAGAAAATGAACAATTAATCAAACTAACATATGACATTAAACAAGATCTTCAAATTTCAGTGACAAATAGAACACTAAACTAAACAAATTTGCAGCGACTTTCTAGAACCTTGGCGCAACGATAAAGTTGTTGTCGTATGATCTAGTGGTCACAGGTTCGAGTCGCGGAAACAACCTCTTGCAATAAAAAATAAGATTGCATACAAAAGACCTAGTATAGTCTGGCCCTTCCCTGGGATCCCACATTGGCGAGACTTCGTGTATCGGGCTGTCCTTTTTTAAAAATGTGAGATAAGAGAACTTAGAAATTCACATATTTGTTGTTACTTGGAATTTTAAAGAGATCATAAGAAAGTGGAATGCATCTTCAGCACCAAAACTTATAAAAGAATTTATAAAGTTGAATTTATCTCTTTCAGCTTCAATATGAATACTAACCTAAAAAAATTTACAGCAACTTTCTAAAATTGTAAGATAAAAGAACTTGGAAACTCACATATTTGTTGTTTCCTGGAATTCTAAAGAGATCATAAGAGAGTGGGACGCATTTTTGCACCAGAACTCATAAAAGAATTTACAAAGTTGAATTTCTCACTTTTCCATTCTCATCTTGTTCATAACTTCAAGTCAATAAATCATAATCCACTCTATAGGGACAATTCTTGTTTGCAACCACATGAATAATCAAAGCCTATTTTTATTAGGGGGTGTAAACAAGACAAGCAAGTTTCCCGATAAACAGAGCATTACCTTGGAGCCATTGCAAGCTTGTCACCATAGCTGCCAATCACGGGGCCTACTGCATGATGAAGAAATTTTTTAGTTATTTCAGTACCAAAAGTACACAAGGGTAAGGCTCTCAATAGGAACAACTCTTTCAGTGCTTCAAAGCCAGTAAATGCATAGCGTTTCCCTACCTTGGATGTCACCATAGCTGTCAATCAATGAAGAAATTTTTTAGTTATTTCAGTACCAAAAGTACACAAGGGTAAGGCTCTTGAATGGTACTGGGCACAGACAATTGGTATAGAATGCATCAAATCACATGCTTCAACAGTATGATAGCAAACTAGTCATTCGGTGGATTCAAGAGCTGCAAACTGATAAACAGTTGGAACTAGAACAAAGATTTTAACCAAATCACCTGACGCAAATTTTGCAGAAAAGACCAACCATCATGGTTGTCATATTTGCAGTCTCAACCTTAGGATATAATATTAATAGCACAATAGATACCCCAATAATACTAATAATATTGCAAATAGTACCAATATTTTTGCCAAATCATCTGATTCAACATTTTGCAGCAATCAACTATATTGGTTGTTATGAATTATGATTGCAATTTCTGCCTCAGAATATAATAGTATTGCTAACAATCGCAATATATACCTTAATAATAATAATAATAATAGCAATACATACATTTCATAAATGGTTTTAATTGTCAATCAGTATCAGACTGCAGAAAACGTATCGTTCCAATTGCCAATCAAGACATGGGTAAGTATTACTGTGCCACATGCCACACAGTTTTGATAGGATTGATTGAGGCAAAGCCTGCCTTAGCCGATAGCATTAAGAACTAGCCAAAATAAGATATTTTTCAAGTGACGCATCCTTTGATTCTGTGTGTCAATCATGTGGAGATGAAATAATATAAAAAGAGAAGGGGAAAAGGTGAATCAGCAGCAGCAGCAAAAAGGAATGACATAGAGACAGAATCTAGGATGTATCTTGTGAGTCCGAGTCCAACTGTGATTACCTGAGACATATTTTTGGGCAGGTGAACAAATCAATTTGAATACCAAATGTGCTCATCGGACTTGTAGTTCTACTTGTAGGACCAGTGGGCACGCTAGAGGAGGGGGAGGGTGAATAGCAATTTCGTCGTTCATTCGTTCGTTACTAACACAAAGACTGACAGCATATATTAGAAAAACAAGTAAAGGACTCGCGGATTTACTTGCTTCCTAATCCCCCAGAGTTAGTACGTCCAAAGTCTATACACAGAAAGACGTCCGTCCACTAATGATCTCCTTTCTGAAACTTTTTCAGAGGCAGAGAAACCCGTCTTATAGTCCAAAATATAATAAGCAGAAGTACAGAACGTAAGACTTAAAATAAAACCACCCGTGTAGCCGATCTGAAAGTCTTTGAGCGCAGCGCACCTTTCCTAGAGCTTCTCCGATTGCATAAGTCGGAAGACATTCGCGTTTAGCAGCACCGCAGGACGAAAGATTTGGAGAATCAGGGTTACTCCTTGTGGTACACGTTGAGGCCCTTATATAGACTCTTCCGGACGCCTAGATTCTTATCCGGGCGCCTGGAACCAATCTTATCCTGATCCGGTTCCGTCGGTCTATCAGGGTGGATTCTTCTTGATCCAAGTACCTGGACCATCCAGGGCCGCCTGGACCGTCCAGGCGCCTGGAGTAACATCCGAGCGCTCAAATCTAGTCAACTCGAGTTTGATCTGAGTTGACTCCGGACTTGGTTCGACTGCTTCTGTTTGCTCCTCCTATGCTTCTTCAATCTTGCTTCGAGCTCCTGGTTCCTACAAGATAAGCATACACACAAACAAAGCAACCTAAGTCTACCTGTAGTCCGTTTGACCTACTAGGCTTCCCTGTAGGTCTAACCTACTAGACTCACCCGTGCCTAACTTCTCGTTAGGACTAGTCACTTCCCTAGGTAAACTTCCCACCTGCCAAACATCCTGTCAGCCTTGACCTGTTTGGACTTTCCTTTGCCTAACCTCTAATTAGGACTAGTCACTTCCATAGGTAGACTTCCCACCTGCCAAACATCCGATCACCCTTCACCTGCTTAGACTTTCCCTTGTCTAACCTCCAGTTAGGGTTTCTTGCCCAACTTCACTCACCAGGACTTCTCCTAGCCTCCAACTAGGACTTCCTGTCCAGTTTCACTCACCAAGTCTTCCTTGCCTCCAACTAAGACTTCCTACCTAACTTCACTCACCAGGTCTTCCTTGCCCAGCCTCCAACCAGAACTTCCTCTGTCTAGCCACCAGCTAAGATGTTCCCTGTCTAACCTCAACTAGAACTTCCTCTGTCTAGCCTCCAGCTAGGACTTTCCTTGCCCAGTCAACTTGACTAGGACTTCCTTGCCCGGTCCAATTGACTAGGACTTCCTTGCTCGGTCCAATTGACTAGAACTTCTCGCTAGTCTTCTGGTCAAACTGACCTAACTAGACTTCACTCACATCCAAACATTAGGTCCTATTTGGATCAACCCTTGGTCAAACTAATCAGACTTAGATGTGTTGTCAAACATCGAAACTCTAGGGACAAACTAGTACTCCTTGCACCAACACTACTTGGGGTTCGTGTTGACAGAGAGATGAGAGGGAGGATGGATGAGTCTAATAAGCAAAAGAAGAACCTAAGCACTCTATCACCAGCAAGCTTCCTCCTACAACTACTAGCAACTTGTGATGTTGCTTCGTGTTCCTCATCAAATTTAGTCCCCTCTCCAATTCTTCTTTTTGGTCTCCATGATTCTTCTTTTGTTTAATCAATCTACCTAGTCTAGATCAGAGGTCCATGAATGATTCTATTGTACATTGCTTTCTAGAATTGCATTGAATCAATTATATAATATTTTAGTAGATAGTAGATAAAGTTATAAGGTATTGATAGAATTATATATCTAATTAATTTATTAAATAATCCAATCAATTACAATTTAATCAATCAAGGTCATTGATTCACTCAAGAACAAACAAACACAACTAGTATCATCATCGCAACTATATAACACAGCATAATGCAATACCAAAATTATATCATGCTAGATAGAGACTCAAACTTCAGCACGACTCATGATTTAAATCCTTGGTTTCTAGTAAACTATGTTTCCTTTTTCCATTGAAAGTTGTTGTTGTGTTTTATTCATGCACTTGAATCTAAACAGGGCAAACTTAGATCTAAATCCTCTCATTACAATTTTATATAATTTCATACATTAAACAATTTTTTTACCTTTCAGTTTTTATATCAAATTATGACTTTACCAATTCTATCATTCCTTTCCAATAAGGATGATACATAATTTTTTGCCAAACTCATATTGATACCAATATCAACCCGATGAACTATGCTTCTTGTGCCTTTCCTAGTAAACTACATTTCCTTTTTTTGTTGTCGTGTTTGTTGTGTTTTATTCATGCACTCGGATCTAAGAACACCTCTAATTTCTTGAATTTTTTATTACATTCACGTTGCTTCCTCCATAGGCTCCATCCATCTCTCAACTATAGTCATCTGCCTTTCATACATCTCTAAAACTCAAGTTTGCTACCAAAGATTAAGGACACCATAATAAAAAATATATAATGTCTCAAACTCAAGTTTGCTACCAAAGATTTAAGGGAACCCTGATATTACAGAGACTAGGTGTGGCATACCATTTGTGGTTCGTTAGTGAATTTGCATAAAAGCCTAAAAACTATCACTAGGAATAAATATTAAGTATTTTTCATAAGAAGTATGAGGATATGAATATTGCTGCTCCAATTTATATCTTAACAAAATTATTCATTTTCAGTTCCCATCTCAAGCATAAATTCCCAAATCATTAACGTATAGTAAACAAAAGCTCCCTCTTCTTCCAATCAGATTAGCAAATCTCTAATGGGTCATATCAAGGTAGCTATAAGTTGAGAGAAGCATTTATTGCACTCTTCATATGAATACAAATAGCTGATGAATCATACACCAATGAGAAAAATCAAACTCCTGCACTCTTCATTTTCAACTACCAATCCAAGGTATACTAGAAGGATTCCCAGGCCTTGAAAAAAATTTAAAGAAAGTTAACCACTTAGAAGCTTACTTGTGGTGATAATAAATCAATTATAGTAAGAGATTTCTTGGCTACAAGTGACTATAAGTGTTGATTAATCTCATGATGTTCAGTTGTCAAGTAAATGATTAGAGCATCCGCAACGTGTTGTTAATCGCGCGTTAACAGCGGACGTGGAAGAGCGAGGAAAAGACGTGGAGGAGCGAGGGAGGAGTGAGGTATTTAACGCGTTCAGAGTTCTGAACGCGTTAATCGGTGACAGTGGTGGGCCATGCATTTTTTTTTAAAATTTTTTTTTCACAATCAGGTGGTGGTAGTCGATCACCTGATCGACTACCACACATGGTGGTTGACCAGCTGGTCGACCACCATGTGTGGTAGTCGATCAGGTGATCGATCACCATGTGTGGTAGTCGATCACCTGATCGACTACCACGTGGCAGTGGAGCCCATGGCGTTATAACGCCACGTACGTTGCGGATGCTCTTAGCATGAAATACTGTACAGTTTAATACTTGTAAAAAAAGATAGTAAATAATGTTACGATAGTTATGCTAGACCATACACATTATTCAAACGTCCATAAACTAAAGTACGATGTTTTACCAAAGATAATGGATTTAACTTGAACAGTGTGTTGATGATGAAAGGAAAGCAGAATAACTCACACAAAAGGGAATCGAATGCCCTAAGATTTGCGATGGGATTATCCTCGACCAAGCAAGTGAAAGCTGAGACTTTATCTGCTGATGTCCCTGACCTTGCTGTCGCATCCAGCAACCTCATATCCCCAGTCTTCTTCCTCCTCGAGGAATCATAATCCTTAGTGTATTGGGCCATCAGCTTGACTGCCAGCTCCTTTTTCTTCTCGACCAGCTTCTTAAACTCCTCAATTCCCAAAGCCGTCACCTTCTTACTCCCATCAGGTCCCAAGACCTTGGCCTCCAATTCATCAACGCCGTCGTACCAACGCCCCGACAGAGCACTCGCTTTCATCAACGGCAAGTGCGGTCCGCGCTCGTCCTGATACCTACTGTTGAATGAATCGAGCTGCAGCGGATGGGGTTTAGGGACGGGCTTGGAACCGGATTCCTTCTTGGCGGTGACCTCCGGACCGAGGTCGGCGGCCGATTTTGGGGATTTGGAATGCTGGGACTTGGAGGGCTTGATCGGCCCGGATTTCCGGAAATCGGAATCGTCGAAGCCATAGGAGGATGTAGCTGTGGGAGCAGCAAGCCCAAGCGAAGCAGCGAAGGAGGCGACGTCGGATTTGAGGGATTCGAGGTCGCCGGACTTCTGCTGAGATTTGTTGACCTTGGAAGCCGCCATTCTTTTCTCGCCCTTCCACGAGCGAGGCGATGCGTAGGAAGTAGGGTTTAGCTTTCCTGAGCTTTAAACTCGCACGAGAACCCCTTAATTTTGATATATAATTAAAATTAAATTAAATACATTTTTATTATTAAATAATAATAAATTTTTATCATCTTAACTAATTAAATATAGATTATATTTAAAATTTCGCATAATAAAAAATAAATGGTGTGTTTTATTGTGATATGTTTTTATGTGTTCATTTATTGCATATTGGTGTTATATTGATATGTCAAAAAGAGGGAGAAATATTATGTTTTAGTTAATAATTTTTCTCATAATCGAGAAATAAAGTTGTCGATTCAAGCTAACTCGACTTGAGAGCGTAGGGTTCTATAGGATTTCCAAATTGTAGTAAGTTAAGTGTGAGGGAGAGAGTTTTTTATTTCTAATTTCCTTATAGTAGGTTTATGATTCAGTAAAAAAGATAAAATATGTCACTTTAACAGTTCTACACGATCGATCTCATGACCATATGTGAAAAAATATTATATGTTTATATTTATTACTTAAATATATTATCAAGTATTAAAAAGGGTAAAATTGTTAAGGAATTGATATCTTATGGTTAATGTAGATGATAATATGATTTATATATTTGACATTGATACATCAAGAGTAGTTGATTTAGGGTTTAGTCGCGTCCAAAGGAGTTGATGCTCGAGACAAGATAACTTGTATTGAGCAATCAAAAGTAGGTGGTTTAGATTAAAAATGAGTTCAAAGTACTTGAGCACAAAAGAGCCTAAATCGAGAAAGAATGTGGTTAGAGCCATTAATTTAGATTAGACCCAATGCATTGTCCTATCTAAGGTAGATTAGGTTGAAATTTTATCAACCTAGTTAAGGTAGGTTCGGGTGGACTAACCTAGCTAGGTCTGTGACCCCGCATGGGTATGGCGAGATTGGGTTGATATGCGGATTAAGAAAAAATATTTTTTCTTCAAAATTTAAAATTCAATGGATTAATGGGCTTAATCCGTCTAAACCACAATTCAAACTTAAAAATTTCAACTTGATCCATTTAAACTGCAATCTAAACTTAAAATTTTTAATATTTTCTATACTTTTTTTAATTTTTGGGGCCCGTAAGGTTGACCCCGCCTAATCTACAACCTGTTTTGAATTGGGTTGGATTGGAGATGTCCTAAGCCGTCAAGTTGGTGGGTCGACCCACCCCCCCTGCGCCCATCATATGACGAGTGAGTTACCCCACTCCCTATGGGTTGACCCGTTTGATAGCTCTAAACGTGGTAGGCTTAGTGATGTATGCTGATACAGGAAGAGTCGAATTTTAACGGGTCATAATTTTTTACTCAAGTATCAAAATGAAGCACAATTGGTTGTTAATCGAAGCTCTTTTAGATATTTCTAATCCATACCGAGTGAAACCCTTAGTTTTGTATATCAGACATCTTAGTCATTTTGGATGCTCTGAATATTTTTTTTTATAATTTTATATTTTAAAGGTATTTTTATCTTTTGCAAGTTAGAATTTATTTTAGGGACTTTTGATTATTGAATAAATTTTTCATTTTCGGTAAAGACAGACTGCGGTAACTTCTCTTCGTTTCTAATTTCTCATATTTATTTCCTCTATAGTTCCCTTTAATTTTTCACCTCTAAAATAATCACTATTATGTTCGCCGTCACTTAAGCCCAAAGTCAAATTAAAGAGTTGGTTTAGATGAGTTAAGGCCCAAGGAACCTAGTTAAAAAACTTGATAACATTGTTATACAATTATTATTAATGATTTGTCTTATTGGGGCTTTACAACTTTAGGAGGTACCTAAGTCACCCAACTCAAATCAAAATTATTTACATTTTTGAACTTTAAGTTAAATTTGAATATCACATATTTTCAAACTCGAACTTGTATCAATATTTTTATACTATTCGATTCGATTTTATTCGTTTGCTCCCCTAACTACATATACACTTGTTATTAGGTACATTGTTAATCTTATAAAAAGAATGAGTAATAGATAGAGAGGAATTATCACTCGTAGTGAAAGGAACTCATATCATATTGCTTGTTCTATCGTGATCATTTAGATCAAATCTAAAGTATAGTGGAAATCAAACTAAAAGAGTTCCCATGTTGGTGTTCCTTCTCATGAGTCATAGAAATATCAAATGACCAATCTAAGTCCAAGGAGTTTGTGACGTTGTATCATGACATTGTATCATCCGCGTCAAGATTTATATGTACTTTCTGATTTACCTTGATAGTCGATCAGTTAACAATTATCAAAAGCCTTGCGAGAAGCCAATAAAGACTTATATCCCTAAACCTGTTAACAATCTTTGTCGAAGAGAGCTGAATGGTCGACTCACCGACTGCCGAGCTGAGTTGCCAAGCCGAGTGGCTGAGACACCCAGTGGCTGAGACGCCAAGTGGCCGAGTCATCAAGCCGAGTGGCCGAGTCACCGAGCCAAGTTGCCGAGACACCAAGTGACCGAGTCACCGAGCTGAGTGGGTGAGTGGCCGGATGACCAAGACGCCGAAGGCTATCACCGGGCTGAGTACCGAGCCGGGTGGCCAAGACGCCGAAGGCTATCACCGGAAAGAGGAAAGGGAAGCGAGGGATCGAGAATACTCTTACTGTGATTCAAGTAATAACTCTTGTCTGTTTCACCACTACAAAAAATGGAAGGGATGACAAAATATTAATTGATCTACTTGGACAGACAAATTACGCTCTGACCGACCCAACATCCAACACACACACAAATTGTCTTGCAAGCCCTAAGATTTGCACCCCCTGCACACCCATGTATGAAAGAAAGTCTCTCCCCATACATTTGTTCACAATATCAATGCTTATGATACAATATAAAAACCAAGTTACCCCTCAACTACCAATGTGGGACTAAACTCCTCCATATGAAGGTCTTATCTATCCTTCCATTTCCTTCAGAGACAAATTTAAGTAGGAGTTATCCTGGGTTGTAACCCAGCCCTAATTGAGTCTTATAATAATTTATCATTGATAAGGTTCGTGGCGCAGTTGACTAGCAGTAGGTCTCATAGCTCCTAGGTTCGCCGGAAGGGGAAGAGCTCGGGACGGAGCCTCTCCAAGGCTTCGAATGTTGTCGCGGAGGTTTTTGCTATTTTGGGCTTCGAAGAATGTTTTCGCTAATTTTAAAAAATTACATAAGGTTGGATCCAGCAAAACCTCGATTTTTCTTGGTTTTGCAATTCCAGGTTAATCTAATTTTAAAAAAATTAGATACATATTTATAGTCTACTATTTGGTATCAATTATAAAATTAATGGGTTCTTTTTTCACCACTACAAAAAATGGAAGGGTTCATTGTATTTTGATATTTAACTCATTCTTTTTGCATACACCCTAAAGTCTCTCCCTATACAGCATAGTCCACTTTTAATTTCTATGAGGATCTTCTCCATCCTTTCCTTTCCTGTTTTCCTTGTTTCCATTCACATTTCCAACAAAACCATCTACTAAATGCTTGATGAGATAGTTGCAATAGCAATACGATACAAGTAAAATTTCATATATGATCGAGGGGATAAAACAATGCAACACATTATTGTGACAAGAACATTAACTCTTGGAATGGCATCAATGGCGACTACTTTAGGTGATCAGCTCAAACGGCAACAGGAGTACTCAAGTCAGACGAGGGCTGCAAACCGGCGGCGTACTCCCGAGCCCACAGATCGTAGTGCACGATCTCCTCCAAGGAAGGCTTCGCGACGAGCTCCTTCCGGTGCGCGTCGCAAGTGAGCTCCACCACCTTGAAGATGTCCAGATACTTGATCCTGCACATTGCAAAGCAGCAAGAAATTAAGCTTTAGAAATGGCTGGCTTAGCTTCTTCCAATGCGTACGCCTTTATGGATGGTAGTTAAGGAAAGAAGAAGTACTTCTCGTCGATGAACAGCTCCACGGCCTTCTCGTTGGCGGCGCTGAGGACTCCGGTCATCGTCCCGCCGGCACGGCCTGCTGCGTAAGCGAGATCCATGGAAGGGTACTTGACGTTGTCAGGAGCCTTAAAGGTCAGCGATTCTTGCTTGCAGAGATCAAGCCGGGGCCATGTGATTTCCGAGCAGTGGATTCTGTCCGGCCATGACAGTGTGTAGAGGATCGGCAGGCGCATGTCAGGCCACCCCAGCTGAGCCAGCACAGATGAATCCTGCAGCAAGAACAGAACAGAAAGATCAGTTCAAAAGTGTCGATCGAGAAGAACACATATCTCAACTGGCAGCAGATCTCTTTAATTACCTGCGTCTCGATCATGGAGTGGATTATGGACTGTGGATGAATTACGATCTCTATGTCGTCGTAGTCTGCTCCAAACAGGTAATGCGCTTCTATAACTTCCAGTCCCTGCGTAGGCAATGGAGGATTAGAGAGATCGAAAGAAGAAGAAGTAGTAGTGTCGATCGTGAGCAAACTAGTGCAGATGGAGACCTTGTTGAAGAGGGTAGCAGAGTCCACAGTGATCTTTTTGCCCATGTTCCAGTTGGGGTGCTTCAGAGCATCAGCAACCTTCACATCCTTTAGCTTTTCCACAGGCAAATCCCTGTGACAATGGCCAATGAGACCTGGAGTAAAGAGGGCGAAAATGGAAGGGGAAAGGTACCTGAAGGCTCCTCCGGATGCAGTCAGAATTATCCGGCGAAGCGCGCCGGTCGGCAAGCCTTGAATGCTCTGGAAACAGAAGCGATCGGTGAGAAAAAGACAGTTATCATCGAGCGACAAAGGCATCAGTAATAAGCACCTGGAAGATTGCAGAGTGTTCAGAATCAGCAGGGAGAATTTTGACGTTGTGTTTGTGCGCGAGAGGTAGCACGAAAGGACCTCCGGCGATGAGGGTCTCTTTGTTGGCCAAGGCGATGTCTTTCCCGGCTTCAATGGCAGCGACGGTTGGCTGAGATGATCAAACGAAGGTGGAATTTGTTTAGAAAAGAGGAATTTGTTGCAGAATTATGATGCTATTCCTTACCTTCAGACCAGCGCATCCTACTATTCCGGTGACCACCGTGGCGGCGTCGGGATGGCGAGCCACCTCCACCATGCCTTGCTCGCCGGGAATGATTTCCGGTTTGTGTTCGACGCCGGAGAGGGCTTCTTTGAGCTCGGCGACCAGGGACTCGTCCCTCACGGAAACCAACTGAGGCTTGAACGTCTTGATCTGATCGGCGAGCAGCGTGATGTTGGCGCCGGCTGCGAGAGCCACCACCCTGAACTTGTCTGGGTTTTCGGCGACGATATCCAGCGTCTGAGTTCCGATCGAGCCAGTGGATCCGACGACAGAGATGGGCTTCGGGCCATCCCAAGCCTTGTGTCCCGGCTCGGCGACAGCCCGGCCGGGCCACGCCGGAGGCGGCCCCTGCTGCAGCGAGCAGCTCGCTGCCTTGAAGCGAGCTGCTCCCGATCGTCGAGAAGGAAGATTAAAGGCGGCAGCTTTGCGACTGCTGGAGGTGCCTCTGGCGGAGTCCAAGAAGGAGACGCTGGAAATCTCGCCGGAAAGAGGAAGTCTGAGTGCCATCTCTCTGAATCTCGCCGCTTCCTGCTCTGCCAAGATGGGGCGAAGAGGAGAGCTTGAAATACTCCGCGACGGCGAGAAGAAGAACACGCTTCATGAACTGGTCAACGATTAAGTTTGCCCGGCATTGACCAGTCCAGGCAGCAGGAATTCGCCGTCGTTAGCGATGTTTGACCTAGCAACGCAGAGAAAACTACGATGGTCAACGCCCTCGTTGAAACGATATTAAAAAAAAATTGTCCCGAGCAAAATCTCAACAATTTTGAATTCGAGACGGCACATTTTAAGGATAATTTACTTTCTTATGCAGAAATTCGTGATCTTAATTTCGATCCCACGACGCAGAGGTAGGATATTATCTGATATTGCCGTCAGGATTTGAATCCTTGTCTTCTTTTACAAGTCTACTGCGTCGTAACCAACTCAACTATATCCAATGGATAGCAATTTACCCGGGGACAAATAATTTACTTTCAATGGATAGCAAGTAAATTGTCTGTAGGGTCCTCGTGATCAATTTTTTAATTTATTTTGATGATCGATAAAAAAAATTTATTAAAATGAGTCAATTATTTTAAAAATTAATCAACATAAATTAAATATATGATGCCAACTATAAAAAAATTAAAGCCCAATAAAGATGAGAATTAAAGAGTCAAATGATGAGAAAGCATCAAGGAAGCTCCTTCATGATAGGCTTGTTCATGCGTTTGAAGGAAGGTGACAAGGGATAAATTTTGACGAAGTCGAGAATAATATTCTCTTCGCAATGATCAACTATAATTTTTTAATTTATCTCCTCATAAATGATCATGGAGGCAATCATGTAAAGTCGTTGGAATGATAAATTTCAAGACGAGACTATGATTAATAAAGATGGTGAGGGAGCTCTAACTAGTAATCATCGGGGTTTGTCTAGATCGTACCTTATTACAACCCAATATGGAGGCTCTTTAATGAGTACGACTGATGGCATTCTAGGGGATCATGACCTTTCATAAGGGGCCTAAGAAAGGTTGACCCTTGGATGGGTGAGTTGTACACAAGTTCAAATAGATGACCTACATGTTAGGCTCAATCTGATGTTGAGGTGAGTGCTTGAGCTATCGAGCACTAGGAACGCCGCGAGGGGAGGTGTTGACGCCACATGTACCGAGTTTGTTGAAGTAGAGTTGGACCATATATATAGGCTGAGCCTGTTGAACTAACTAGAGAAGGATTATTATCCAAGGTATCAACATTTTTTTTTTCTTTTTACTTAAAATCTGAAATTAAAGAATGATTAGAACTTATTCACCCAAATATGTATTCATTATTTATCTGAATAAACATTGGTACAATTTGCAAACAGTTGTCATCTACAATAATCAACTTATTATTGTTGGATTTTGAAGAAACCAAACCAAGAGAAATTAATTACTTACTTGGTTATCATTCATATAGTCCACTGAATGATCGATTCTTAAATACTTCTTATTCTATTAAAATTTTATTTAGCTCAGGAGAGACTACAGGTATAACATTATATAATGACGAAATTAACGATGAATTTAAATTTTTATTACTATTTTAGCGATAAAAATTTAAATTCATCATTAATTTAGAATTTTAGTGACGAAAGTTTAATTTTATTGTTATTTTTGTGATTTTAGAGTTTTCGGTTAAATTTTTTCCTTTGATCTATCTTTCAACCTCTACTTTGTGATTTTCGATGTTCCCTTTCTTCACGATCTCTGACGTTCCTCTCCTTTTCTGAGCTCTGACACGTGCCTCCTCTCTTCTCTGATCTCCAGCGCACATTCCATCGGTACGCAATCCTCTCCTCTCCCTTCCCTCTCCGGCGCGACCTCTGTTGGGATATAATCGAAGTCTCACGTTAGAAATAGATGGAAAAGATTGTGAGGGCTTTTAAGTTGAGTCCAAAAATAAAATTACGAGGGCTTAGATCTAAAGTGGATAATATCATACCATTGTAAAGATTTATACGGATTCCATCGGTCCTTATAACCTTGACCCGGCGACCTCGATTGGCCACGAGCTGAAGCCTGGCCGAAGCCTTGGTCAACAGCTCGGTCGACCGTAAGTTAAGGCTCGGCTTCAGCCTTGACAACAAACTGAGGCTCGACCTCAACCCTACAAAATTATTAGACTTGTACAACTAGACCCGTCAGGTTGACCAACCCCGCTAAACAATTTAAGCAGGTTGAGTTAAAATTTTATCTATCCATTTTAAGATAGATTCAAGTGGACTGACCTACATGGGTTGACCCGTGGCAGACCTCGGATTAGCTCGCGGGTTGAGAAAATTTATTTTTTTATTATAAAATTTAAAATTAATGTAGAAACTCAATAGATTGGACTCGTCTAAATTGCAATCTAAATTAAAAAATTTCAATTTGACTCGTTTAATTGTAATACAAACTTAAAAATTATAATATTTTCTATATTTTTTTATTTTTTAACATACTCGTGGATTGGCTCACTTAATCTGCAATCTGTCTTGGATTGAGTTAGAGATTTTCTAATCCGTCAAGTTGGTAAGTCGATTCGTCTCACCTCACCATATGATTAATTATTTTTGATGGGTTAGATCACTTCACTATGAATTAATTTATTTGACAGCTCTATCTATAACTATGAAAATCAGGGCAAAAACTATTATAATAGTTGTTGTAGTGATGGTTATGCACTCTTAGTTTAGTAGGGTAAAAGAATGAAATGTCCTTCTACTCTAGAGAAATAAGAGGTGACAATTGGGTAAAGTCATCTCTATAAACTTAGATGTTGTGTGCATAACCCCTTTAAAAACATATAATTATTATAAGTGGAAATCAATAAACTATAATAGCATGTAATTAATATTCAATGAGAAGGAGCAAATATTTCATGTAGAGATCTTCCTTTTTCATTAAAATCTCCTTATATGCTAAGATCATCATTATGATTTCCCTCTTCATTAACATCAAGATCATATGGTAATTGTGCATGATTTAAAAGAAAAATTAAAATTTTATTCAAGGCCTCCTCACATTTCCCCTCTATTATATGACTAAATGAATCGTCTCTTTCACTTAAATGTTGTGATGGATATGTTCATATTCTATAAAGATGTGATGGTTCCTCGTTAAGTTCATCCATAGTGTCAAATCACATTTTCATTTTTCATCAACCGATTTCTTGTTGCTTTGGATGGATGTAAAATGAGTTTGTATCATAATAATCTTCTCCTCAAACGAAGGATTTTTCAGGCTCTATACGGTTGGACGTGTGTCATTTTTCAATCTAGATATTCTACATGAGCAACACACACAAGCGTATACACTCTAATGGTCTTGTTGTTCATTTTTGTGAGACAAAATTTGAATTAGGTGTGTTAGCCATCCGACTTAATAAGTCCCTTATTAATTTGTGATTAAGATTAGATTAATCATGGATTTTGATATTTGGTGAAAATTTAAGTTATCAATTTACACTCTTCTTCTCAAGTGTGTTAAGTATTAAGCTTTGGTAATGAACTTGATTGTTTGAGTGTGGAGCATGAATTGAGATTTAAGACTCGAAAATGATGGCCATCACGCTTGATAAAGAGTAATTAGACATGTGATATTATAACTAAATAGTAAATTTATTGTCCTCACGGGGTGTTCGGTTGGTTAGAGGATGACATACTTATTTATCGCCTTCGGGGCATGGTTGAGTTGATTAGTGCGGGACAGACTTGATGAAATTGGATAATGGTCGAATCTCAGCGAAGTCAAAGCATTACCCTTCTTTGTAGTAGTAAACTGAAAAGCTTTTCAATCTATCTCCTCATATATGATCACGTGGTTGACCATGTAGGATTGCTAGGATGATAAATTCCACCTTTTACTGAAATAAATTTATTTATAAATAAATCACAAGTAGCTTCTTACTTTCAAAATCAATCTCCCAATCCATGTCAAAAGGAAAAGTGCAAGAACCACTTTATCTTTTACATCATTCTTCTCCTCCAATCAAACCCTAAACTCAAGCAAAGAATCTATTCCATCCTCAAACAAGCAGATATAGAAACCCAAAGAGTAAATCCTCTTCCTCCTCTTCTTCTTCTTAATTGTCCTTGGTCAACGATGGCTGAGGCCGCCGCCTTCCTTCTTCGGCTCAACAATGGCGTCTCCTCTATCTGTGCGTTGCTGCTAGTGCTGCCAGCCTTGCTCCCTACAACTGCTGCCTCATCATCCTGTCGCTCCTACTGCGGCAACCTGACGGTGGACTACCCCTTCGCGCTGCGGCCGGGCTGCGGCCACGCGGGCTTCCGGGAGCTCCTCTACTGCATCAACGGCGTGCTGATGCTGCACATCGCCTCCGGCTCCTACCGCGTCCTCGACATCGACTACGCCTACGCCGGCCTCACCCTCCACGACCCGGCCATGTCCGACTGCTACTCCCTCGCGCGCTCCCCGGACGGCCTGGGAAACGGCTTCGAGGTGGAGGCGTGGCGGGCGTCCTACCTCCGCCCCGACCCAGACAACGTCTTCATGCTCATCGGCTGCCTTCCGGACTCGCCGCTCTTCCAGGGCTTCCCCGCGCCGGCCCGCGCCGGCCGCCGCCACCTGCCCTGCCGCAACGTATCCGGCATGGGATGCGAGGAGTACTACCGGTGCCCGGCGTGGGACGGCGAATGGAATCCGAGGGCGGGGGAGGCGGCCTACGGGTCGCCGATCGGGCCGCCGCCGTGTTGCGCGCTGGAGTTCGGCGCCATCCGGGCCATCAACGTGAGCAAGTTGAGGTGTGAAGGCTACAGCAGCGCGTACAGCTTGGCGCCGGTGAGGGCCGCCGGGCCGGGGGCGTGGGCCTACGGCATCCGGGTGGCCTACTCGCTGCCGGCGGACCAGGAGGGCTTCTGCGGCGCATGCCAGGCCACCGGCGGCGTGTGCGGGTACGACCAGGAGACCAACGCCGATCTCTGCCTTTGCGGCCGTTTCAACTCCACTTCCAACTGCGATTCCACAGCCGCCGCCGCCGGTGACGGCGCCTCCGCTGCAGGTATTAAGCTTTATTTTATTTTTATTTTATAAAAAAACTAATTCTATTTTTTTCTTTAATTCTTATTTTTTTTGAGTTGCAGAAATTTCATCAGGATTGAGTTTTGTGGGCTTCTCTTCGTTGACCATCTTAATAAGAGATCGATCCTACGGCTTTCTATTTATTTTACTATGTATTTCTTTTTAATAATTTTTTTTCACATTTCTTTATATTTTTGTGAAATCATGAAATGTGTCAGGAATTTCTATTAAGTTGTTAAGTTCATCGAATGTCATCCAGTGGTCCTATATGATCGGTCTTACGATCGATCTCATGATCATTTATAAGAAGTTAAATCGAGAAGCTGTAGTTAATCACGACGAAGAAGAACATTGTCTCGACTTTATTGAGATTCGAACTCTTATATACTTCTGTAATTATGCTTCATCGTAACCAACTCAGTTATATCTCGAGAACACATTCTTATATATGATATGACATTTAGGCTGTGTTTGGTTTACAGTAGACAGAAATACAGAGAAAGAAATACAGAAATACAGAAATACAGTAGAGACAGGGACGCATTTACAATAGTCTCTGTATTGTGTTTGGTAATACAGAGACAGGGACACTGTTGGCCGATTTCGGCCGGAATTCGATCGGATTCCGGCCGAATCGGGGTCGGAGTCCGGCTGCGGTCGACGCGTCGGCGCCGGGCGCGTCGACCGCGTCGACCGCGTCGACCGCGGTCAGACTCCGACCCCGATTCGGCCGAAATCCGACCAGAATCCGGTCGAATTCCGGCCAACAGTGGCTGGGGCGCGCAGGGATCTGTTTTTGGTCGGATTCCGGTCGGATTTCCGCCACAATCCGACCGGAATCCAACGCCGGCCGGAGCGCTGGCGAGTTGCGCGTCCAACGCGCTCGACCTGGCGGCCGGCGGTGATCGGACGGCGGCGCGACGGTGCCGAAAGCGGAGATGGGTAGTTTTTGTCTCTATCTCCGTCTCCGTTTCAGTGTCCCCATTTTTACAGTAGACAGAAATGGAGACAAAGACGGAGACAGAAATCCTATTTCTGTATCTGTCTCTCAAAATCAAACGGGGACAGAGACAAAAATTTCTACTCTGTCTCTGTATTTGTGTCCCTGTCTCTGAAACCAAACGCAGCCTTAGGTACCAGAAGCTTGTATATATGGCGACACAATATATTATAAAAATAATTGTTAATAAATATATTACATTTGTGCTGACAGATAAATAAAAAATATATAAATTGTTCTCAAAATTAATTATGAATAAATTTAATATTCATTTAAATAAAAATTTATTTATATTCATTCAAAATTAATTAAATAAAATAAATTTAAACAACTTGTTAAATTAAATAACTAAATTATATATCCAGCCGTGAACCATAAATATGAATTATTTGTAAATAATATTCATTAATAAGATTTATGAATAATGTTCATAAATTATTATTAATATTATGATAAATAAATAAATAAATTTATATTATTAAATTTAATAATTAAATAAATAAATTTTAAAATATAAATATTTTAAATTATTAAATGATCTTAATTAAAAGTTTGATAATATTTAAATGAATCAAATTTAAATTTATAAAAAAAATAAATTAAATTTGAATGACCATTTTAATAATTTAATTTATTTTAAATTTGATTTGATTTGACTTATTTATTTTATTAAATAAATTTGAATATTATAAAATTTGACTTAGCTCGCTGATTCCCTACCTTTGGGTTTAAAACCATTAAACCCTTCTGTTAAAAATGTTTAATAAACTTAAAATGTTTAAATTATATAAAATAATGATATCGATTGAAATCATATATAATTCATTGAATAATAAATTGATAAATGAATTATATATGATTTATCATTCTGCTAAAATGTTTGGCCACCCTCAGGGATTGAGTCCATGAGACTGACTGAGATTTATTATTTTGTCTCTGGGGCAATGGTGCAACGGTAGGACATTCGGATTGTGACTCAGGGACCCGCGGTTCGATCCCCAGCTATGATGTATTTGTAAGAATTTTCTTCCAAATGGGGAACACAATCAAAGGTGCTGGGCATCTGGATTGACCACCGTATGCGTTTCCCGATTTACTCTGGTGGTCGGTGGGAAACTTCTGTGGGATCGGGCCGACCACTCTCAGGGATTGAGTCCATGAGACTGACTAGGATTTATCATTTTTTTAATAATAAATTGATGTATATTACATAAGAATTAGCACATTTTTTCTTTATTTTATTTATTGAAAAAGTAATGAACGGATTTTGAATTTGTCCACAAATTGTGAACAACACTAAAATTGATAGTCATACATCGTGAACCCAATGTGAGTAAAATATCTGTTAAATCGAAATCATCCTTCGATTAATTTAAACATCTAGTGTTTAAAGAAAAATCTTCATTATTTTGATTTATTTAATTTAATTTTGATTTCAAAATTTAATATTAAAATTAAACTGATTCAATCTGTTATGTTGTATGTTGTGAAATTTATATTTACCGTGGAAGCATGATTGAGTTTGTTATAATAAAATAGAGTTGTTGAAATTAACAAATATCAAATCTTGATAAAGTCGAGGCAATATACTCATATGTCATGATCAACTGTAACTTTCCAATTTATCTCTTTATAGATGGTCGTGTGACTACTAGAGTGACGAATTTCATAAAATTATGAATAATTTTTTTTGTTAAAAAAAATCCAATTCTATCATTTTTTTAATTATGAATAATTTTAAAAATAATTAGTTTAATTTTATAAATTTTTTTTATCGATCATAAAAATTAAAATTCTCCGCAAATTTCCTCTTGGCATGGAAAGGAAACCGGTAATTAGTAAAATTAAAAGTGAAATGTTCTTAAGACACTGACACTTAAAACTTGACCCGAGTTCTCGGAGCAATGGTGCAACGGTAAGACATCCGGATTGTGATCTATGGATCCGCGGTTCGATCCCCAACTAGGATGTTGGACATTTGACTAGACATCTAGATTGACCGCCATATGTGCTTCCTCTGATTTACTCTAATGATCGATAGAAAATTATCATGGGATCGAATCGACCATTCCTGAGAGTGAGTACATGACATTGAAGATTTATCATTTTTTTTTAAACTGGACCCGGATTTTGGGTTCTCAGGGTGAAGTCCCTCGAGGAGTCGACCCAGTCAACGAAGTGGGCGATGCGGTCCGACATGGAGCTTCCCCCGCGCTCGCCCTCGCCCTCGCCGTCGCCGTCTCCGGTCGGCGAGGCCGACGAGTGGACCTCGCCCTCCTCCGCGGCATCCGCTGGTCCGGAGGACGCCAGGCCGATTCTACTACGAGCGACGCCGCAGGCTGGCGGTGGCGGCAGCAGCAGGAGGAGGAGAAACGCGAATGAATCCTCGCTCCGTCCCTCACCCTTCACAACCAGGAGAAGCCAATCGTTCGGGCGAGAGGTCAGCCACGCCGCTGCCGAGACTTACCTCCTCACACGCCTCGCAATCACCCTGCTCCGATATCTCGGGTTTCCCCCTCTTCGCCTTCTTTCTGCTTAGTTGTCACTTTATATATATTTTTTGTTCTAAACGCTTTCTTTTCTTCTTATTTTTGGTGCTTGTAAGTTCCAAATCGAACAGGATGAACTACAGTATCTCTGTTTATTGTTTAACCACCCATCTTAAAACTTGTTAGCTAGGTTCTAATACACTTTTCTGGGCCAGTTCCCATTTTCCAATTGAAATTTACATGGCATACTGAAAAATTAACAATTACTGGAGTCTAGCAGTGAAAGTATAGCCACCGGGTGAATTTTTTATTTTCACTGGAGTGATTTCCAGTTGAAAATCATTTAAAGGATTGGGCATCCAAAATCAAAACAAAACAAAAAACCCCCAAACCATACCAAATTTAACCAATACAAAAATCCCTTTATTGGTTTATTAGTTCAGTTTAGGTTTGAAAAATAGAAAATATTTCATGTTTGCTTTGGAACAATGGTAATTGATAAAACCAAACATATATATTTATGCATATAGATTTGTATTCACTTTATGCATAAAAGGCAGCCTAGTACATGAAGCTCTGTTAATGCGAGATCTCGAGGAAGGGTCTATTGTACACAATATTACCCTGCTTTGCAAGAGATTGCTTTTCAAGATTCAAACCTGTGACATCTAGGTCACACGACAACAATTTTACCGTTGCGCCAAGGCTCCCTTTTACTTTATGCATATATATCGATATAGTTGTAAGTATGAGAAAATTAATCTGTTATTTAATTTGTTTCTGGTTAAAAAAAAATTAAAATCTGTATGTATTTTTATTTGTGGTTTAAACTGAACCAAACTAATAGATTAGGTTTATTTGGAAGCTTATTGCTGCCTGAAACTACTCAACTTTATTAGTTAAGGTTGGTTTGAGAATTCTCTAGTAATAGATATATCGAACTATGTAACTCTATTAAGGGCCCTTAATTTGTGGTTGTGATGTGATTGATGATGAGAGGAGATGATATGCATGACTCACTCTCACGGATCAACACAAGAAGACAAACATGAGTGATTGGACTTGTTATAAGATTTTGAGCTGGTTGCCGAAGTAATTGTTTATTGCTGCATGGCGATTATCGACAACACAACTTTAGCTCACATGCTTGTGTAACAACTATGTAATAATAATTATCATGTGCTCAAAATCTTTATGGCTTAACTTGACGAAGAAAGATTAACAATTCTGAAAGATGAAAATAGGATGAAGGAGGAGAGAACCAGAAAAAAAATTCCAAGGAAGAAATTAAGCAGAATTGTTAATGTTTATTTTCTGTAGGCTTTACATATTTTTCCTACTTTTATCAATAATAGGAGGTTGATAAGCTGTAGCTTTAAGATGATGCCATTTCATTTATGTAATGGTGTCAAAATAATAGTCAATTAAGTCAATATGGTGCAACCTTGGCATGTTGTCTATTGTCAAGAGTCTATTACATAATGTTATCAACCATAATAATTATGCAATAATGATTATATGGTTAACAACATTCTCAACAGTATTTGTGGTTTCAATCGATACTACTTAATGCCACCCTTGAGTACAATTGACAAGGAAAAAGTAGTAGTTATTAGTCCAGTCATAGTTAGCCAAAAATTCTTACAATTTATAAAGTTTTTATATACTGGGAAAGTTCATGATAAATCCCAAAGGCCGTCTCATGACATTTATGTAGTCCTTATAATGCATGTAATCTGAAATATTGAAAAAAAATATATCTTTTTTGCTTTTATCATAACTTCTGTATCTATGAACTGAAAAGTTCCCCTTTTGGCAGTAGCACCCTCAATGTATGAACTGTTCAATCCTATTTCAGATTGGGATATAGGTGGATCACAAAGTTTCTTGCCCTGGTTTGTTATGCAACTCTTCTTATGCCTGGTTTTGTCCAAGGTAAGTACTTGAACTCATAGCTGCTTGGAGTCTTTCCATTCCATTTCTCATGTAGAGCATAGCTAGTGCCTATGTTTGTGCTAATTTTTTGTATACAAACATTCCAGTTGATGACATCTCTAGTTTTATCAACACTTTTGTATTTAAACAAAGTTGTAACATCTGCAACTAAAACTTTACCAGCTTCTTGTTATAGTTGGATACTATTATTTCTTCTCAAGTCAGGTTCGGAGAAGTATTGTTTATGGAGATCGGCCAAGAAACAGGTATGTTATCCATGTGGACACTATTGCTGTTTGCTCATCTCATACTCCATTGAGTTGGCCATGCCTATGCTAATTCTTTTTTGGCCTTGACATGAATGCAATTATGCAGACTAGATCTGTATCTGCCTGTGAATGCTGATTCTTTGAGACCAGTTGTGGTATTCATAACAGGAGGAGCATGGATTATTGGGTAAGGACATATGTAGTAAATAGGAATAGGTGAAAAAGCAGGTTCTTCTCTTGTTGGCCATTGTACTTGAGGAGAGGTAAGTATTCACTCCTTTGATTCTTGACAATTTATGGTGCAGTTATAAAGCTTGGGGTTCACTTCTTGGACGGAGATTAGCAGAAAGAGGCATCATAGTGGCATGCATAGATTACAGGTATTGTGTTCAACACTTCCATACTAAAGAACCAAATATCATTTCTCTTTTCATTCATTTAATGGACATGTTAAATACAGCATATATTTTTAATAGGGGTGTTGATGCTGATTTTATTTACTCCTAGTTATTTTCACCCTTCCATAAAGTATGTAGATACTCTGATGCAGCATCAGGAAAAACTGACAAAACTCACAATGAACTGAATTTCTATTAAACTGAAAGATAAATTAAGAAGAGAGATTGGGATCCTTTTATAAACCACATAATAATCTATTGTACTTATCTATTCTCCTAAAATAGGATCAAGTTTATTTATTATGACATTCAGAAACATAATAGTAAGTTTTATGAAGCTAACTGTTGTAAAAGTTAAAAAACTACCTTTGACCTTTTGTAGTTGAGCATAGGCGTTGAGCGGTCGGCTGAGGGGTGCCTTTGAAAAGGAGAACATTTAAATTTGGTGAATCTCATCTAAGGTTTAAAATCCTGAGTTGTGCTGGAGTTTGAGTCTTTGATTGAAATTATATTGTTTCAATATTGTGCCAATGCTGTTTCAGTATTGTGCCGACGTGCTGATGTATGATGTTTAGCATATCATGTCTCATTAAGGATAAATTATGAGGAGATTGCGTTGCTAGTGCTATTCTGCATCATGGTTTGAGAGAAGAACGAAAAATCACCATCATGTTGGTTGACAAGACTCAAGATTTTAATCCATAAGGTTTAAAATCCCGAGTTGTGCTGGAGTTTGAGTCTTTGATTGAAATTATATTGTTTCAATATTGTGCCAATGTTGTTTCAGTATTGTGCCGACGTGCTGATGTATGATGTTTAGCATATCATGTCTCATTGAGGATAAATGATGAGGAGATTGCGTTGCTAGTGCTATTCTGCATCATGGTTTGAGAGAAGAACGAAAAATCACCATCATGCTGGTTGACAAGACTCAAGATTTTAATCCATGCCCCAAGATCAACTATGTGGGAGCCACACTTAACTTGGTTTTAAGGTCAGAAGCAGTGATTTCCACGGAATAAACAGCTTCATTCTATAGAATGGTGAAATTTACACAGGAAGAGGTAGATCAGAGGTTGCAGCTGAATTTGGATCAACTGGAGTCAATCTGGAATCACACATGGGGTGTATAACATAATATAGGCAAGCCATGATGAGAATTTATAATTGAAGAGTTTGGAAAAGAGAATTGTAGGTTCACACCGAATAATGTATACATTTCTTTGTGCTAACTAAGGCTTTGACATATAAATTTGAACATTGCAGGTAAGAGATTTAGTGCTGACAAGGCTAGATTTAAATCAGTCAACAGAATAGGGGAAGATGGTGCTCAACTGGGATGGTCATATTGTGTGAGAGTGAAAGTTTGGTCTGGAATTTTCAAGTTGGAGATAATTGAAGAAAAGGATATTCCAAGGAGCTGGAATCTTGCCAACTTGATGAAGTTCTACATCTAGGGTTGATTGAGCTTTAGGTGGCAAGTTTGAACTTTGTTCTTGAAAAGGTTTTCTTGTCTAAATTCCTAAGTGTAAACTTGACAAAGGCTTACAAAATATAGATGTTATATGGCAAAGAAATATAATCAAATTTAGCACTTAAATAGGTTGATCGTTGATTGCTTCTTTTTTGATTAAAGGTGTTCCTTGCCCAGTAGGAGTATGGACTAAACTGACTAATAAACAATTTTGAAGGTAACTGTTTAATCTACCAAAACATGAGAGAATTCTTTCACAAAATAAGGATTTCACTTCAATGTCACAGAATCATTCTCTATGCAACATATTTTGGGTTGTGTATTACCTCAGTTATACAACTTAACTAACTAAAAGACCACATCTTCATTAGGGCTTCCAACTTTCAACCTCCTTAGCCTAGTACATCTCTTGAATCACCTCCCTAATCTGAATGTTGATAAGAGAGTGAGGGAATGAATGTTGAAGATGATATAGATTACCGTTTGCGACAATATAATACTGATGAGAAAGTAGAAGTAAGAAGAACACAAGGAAGATGAGTGGGAAGATGGAGTAGGAGTCAGTTTAAGAGGAGAAATGACTGTGGAATAGTTGCCCCTAATTTTCTAACCTAACCTTAAGGAAAATATTGCAGGTTTGGTCGGGTTCCAGAATTTGGGAGAAATTAAACTAGTGAAAAAGATCCTTATTATTCTCGAGATTATGTGGGGCCTGTTTGATAATCTTAAAATCATGGGGATTCCTTTGATCTTAATCGATATTAAGCTCGCCGATATGATTTTTGCCCATTTCTATTTATTGTAGGGTACAGTGCTAAAACATAGTTTAAACTTTGAAGCCTATAACAAGTATGATTGCACCAAGAATTGTAACAAGTACATAAAGTAAATTGTGACGGTGATATACACTTGTCGACTAATTGTTCAAACAACTATGTTGAGTAACACATGACATGTTTGTGTGAGTCTGTTTCACATCAAACATCATGTAAGGCTATTCTAAATTTTTTCTAAATTTCAGGATTTTATAGATATGCCACTTCTAGGTGTTAAATTGTAATCCTACATGACGTGGTTTCATGAATGTACCATGTACAAAATTATGATTTTGTGGGCGAGAAGTTTCATCATTGTTAAGTAGTGCAAGTCCTTTGGGGTTGGCAACATGGATCTTGCCCCTCCATTCAACTATATGAAAACCTACATCATTAATAATATTCAAACCCATTAATTCATTTTTTATTATGTCAGAGTTTTCTTAGTCCTTCTATCCCTTACACCTTAAATTCTAAACAATTTAACTTGTCTAGTTATATAATCCATTGGTCTTCTTTGAACCATCTTAACCTATTTTCTTTTATATTACCAGTATTGGAGCTAAGCCAAATTGTCACCGACTATATTTCTTTTAAGTTTACAATGGCCATAATTGTTACAATTTTAAAATTTGGTATATATGTTTTATTGAGATTCTTGATTTTGACCATATTAACAACAAATTTCAAAGCTTGGTCCTTTTTGCAATTGATCCTCTATTCTGTTTGCACGCATCAGGAAGATTGGTTTGTTTTACCACCTGATGCACCCTACCAGGGGCTGTACTGGTCTGAATTTAGACCAGTATTGTTATAAATGCTAGATTTCAGATAAGAGATTACGTTGTCATTTTCACATGTTCATTTTTTTTAAAAAATGTTTGATATGATGGTATCACATCTGTCTACAGAAATTTTCCTCAGGGGACCATCAGCGATATGGTGGAGGATGCCTCCGAAGGCATCTCGTTTGTGTGCAAAAATGCTGAGTGTTATGGTTGTGATCCAAACAGGTAAAAGGATCTTTTTCTCATAACAATTTGTAAATGTTTAATATCTATGCAATAAAATTAGAGTATCCTTTTGATTTGTAGGCAACCTCTTCAAGGTAGTCCACCACAAACACTTTTCTCTACTGGTTTGCCACTGTTGAAATACAAACGTGAAGGGAATCTCCTGTCTTTATATTTGAAATGTAGATAACTTGAAATTTATATTACATGTTAAATCATAGGAGGGACTAAAATATTTGTCATTTATGTTTTGGTTGAAGAGGAACAGATAAAGAGTCTAAGTGGTCAACTTAAGTTCAATGCACGCACAGACATAGATACCATGTGTATTGAAGATATCAATGTGCCTATAGTTTGCTTTAATCTGTTGCTTATGGTCTAACCAAGATGACATGAAAGGCTTGAATGATACTGCTAAGTCTACACTAATTTGTCAGTTTCTATATTATTTTTTTATCCCTCCTTTACCAATTTGTAATAGGTTTTATATTATTTTTGTAATATTTTGCTCATTTTTTACTTGCAGGATTTTTTTGATGGGACAATCTGCTGGTGCACATATAGCTGCTTGTACTATTCTGAACCAGGCAATAAAAGAAAGTGGAGAAAAAAGAGAGCATTACATGGTCCGTCTCACAAATAAAAGCATACTTTGGAATATCTGGCGGGCAAGTTTTCTCTTGTTTATACATGGATATTGCTACCTCAAATATGTCTTCTAGGCTTGCAACAATAGATTCTACTGGTATTTTGCTGTTTTTTAACTTTAAGCATGCATATTTTAGGTTGTCTTGATTTCGTGTTTATGTTAATTCATAGTGTTTAAGATGGGTATTTCATTCAAAGATTGTGGCCTATTTAGTTGATGTACCTTTGATTGTCCGAATGGTAATTATACAGAACAAATATAGAACAAAGAATAACTATTTATTTCCTTTGTTCCACAGGTCACATGACCTGCACTGAATGATATAAAGTTTGCTAGGAATAGATTCTACTTAAAATATAGAAGTTAACCTTCAGAAGTAAAACCATGAGAGACTAAATTGGTTTGCTAGATGCCAAATACTTTACAGTTGCAGATCAACACAAATGAAGCAATAGACAATTGCTATGCAAAGGTGCTAGCTGTCCAACAGAATCCCAGCAGAATGATTCAATATCTTGCATGCCACCCACAAACCTGACATCAATCATGGCCAGTTCGCAAAGAAATTCTGTAGCTAAACCTCCTCTTATTTTGCTCAAGTTTTGGCTTGGGCATAGGAGAGAGGGCACCCATATCGAGGCGTTCCTCTTCTGGTTTTTTTCTTTGTTATTTATAGATTTTATCTTTTGGATGGGTTTGTTAATGTTTTGAAGGGGATCCTTGGTGCAACGGTAAAGTTGCTGCCATGTGATTTGGTGGGGTTTGAGTCGCGTAAATAATCTTTTGCAAGAGCTTCATGTATCGGACTACCCTTTATGAGTTTGTTAATGTTTTGGGGAAATTGCCCATAAATGGGATCTTGGACTCATTCAAACACTAAGGCTACGTTTGGTATCTAAATTTTTAAATTTTTTATATTTTTGTTCTTAGTTCGTAAAAAATAGTTTCAGAACAATTTCAAAATTGCTATGCTGAAATTGAAAATAAAAAAATTAAAATTGTTAGATGATTCAAATTTATTCTTTATCTGGTTTAACTAACTTACTAAATGTATATTTTATATTTATTATAATTGCAATTAAATTTATCAATAATATGGAATAATGTTTTGATTACTATACATATTAATTTAGAGAACGTTAACTAAATCATCCATAAATTATAGAACATACAAATACAAGTGTAGCCAGAATTAGACAAAAAGGAAATAAAACTTATTAAATTCAACTATTTACATTAACTCCCATGTGACTGTAAATTAAGTGCATTCTTATCATGCTAGATCATTGGGTTTTGTCTGCTAGGATGACCAGTCTTAAGCTATGCTAGTTATGCATGTTGTCTTTTTCGTTGATATCTTCTCTGTTACCTTCAAAATTGGTAGGATGAGATTTACTATGTCACTTCCCTTCCACTTGAGCTGTTTACTTTCAAATGGATATGACTAGCAAATTAATTGCCAATAATGTTAACATTTTAAACATGTTAAAGAGAAATATATAACAGTCATCTCAATGAGCTAACTATAAATTATACAAATAATGTAACTAATCTATTTATATATCTAAATTCAACTATGATAGTTTAATAATTTAATATAAATTTGAATAGTATTAACTAATTACGTTAATCAACTATATAAATTAACTAATACTAGTTAAATATAAATATATACTTCTAATAAACTCAAGTTTTACTATAAATCAAGTTATCTTAAATTTAACTATAATTTAAACAAAGTTTGCTTATAACGTATAATCAATAATAACTATGTTATCTTCTAAGTTATTATATCAATACTCAATATCTATTAATATCAGATATGATTAGTATTTACCATATATATATTAATTAATTTTCAATTAACTTAAAATAAATTTAACTAAATATGTTATGGTAGTCTATTATTTTATTTAAAATATAATTTAACTGATATTTTATTAAAGATATAATCTAACTGAATGTTTAGCTATAATTAATAATTTAAATTATTAATGTTAATTTTAATTAATATAAATTTATATTAAAATAGCCTGTTTATAACTTAGGGTCCTATAGGGGGGGGGGGGGGGGTTGCACCTGATATTGAAGAACCAGTGCACTTGTATTGAAGAGCAAATGCATCAAACATGAAAGTAATGAGGCACCTGATATTGAAACAAAAGGGGCGTGCCAGGTACTAAAGGATGGATGCATCTCTAAAGTGGTGACCTGTTATTATGAAACGGGTGCGCCTGGTATTTGAAAATGGACGCATTTGGTATTTAAGAATAGGTGCACCTAAACACCATTCATGGAGAGTTCAGAGTTCCATGCAGGGAGTGACTCCTAAGTTTTGTTCCTTGTGACCCTCACACTTGCATGCCTCAGTCTTATCCCCAGCCCATGTTGACGTGCTTCATCTGGGAACACCAACAACAAACTCTTGCCGAAGCATTTCCATCTTTGCCTCCTCTAGCATCCCCAGATTGTGCTCCCCTCTTCCTTCTCGTTCACTTCAAGAGTCGAAGCTTTCCTACAAACCCTTCTCTACTTTCTCCTCCCTCGTATTGGGCCAGTATGGCATGAAATAAAGTTGGTATCCTCAGGTACCATCATGGTTTCAGTTGGTGCATCTCTTCTCTTCATGCCAACAAGTTTTGGTTTCGGAGGGCGGGCAAAACGATAAGTTCGTCCATGCCTATTGAACTGACTCTTGATTTCAACCATGGCTGTAAGTCTACAACAAATGTAAACTTTCCTGTTTCAGAGATCTGATGTAGCAAAAAATATCATGTAAATACATGATCTTGCTTCCCTCTTTGTAAACATGCTTTTTGTCTTACAAAAGCCATT
>NC_133863.1:10418613-10501316 GCF_044706935.1 Curcuma longa
TCAACTGGGATGGTCATATTGCGTGAGAGTGAAAGTTTGGTCTGGAACTTTCAAGTTGGAGATAATTGAAGAAAAGGATATTCCAAGGAGCTGGAATCTTGCCAACTTGATGAAGTTCTACATCTAGGGTTGATTGAGCTTTAGGTGGCAAGTTTGAACTTTGTTCTTGAAAAGGTTTTCTTGTCTAAATTCCTAAGTGTAAACTTGACAAAGGCTTACAAAATATAGATGTTATATGGCAAAGAAATATAATCAAATTTAGCACTTAAATAGGTTGATCGTTGATTGCTTCTTTTTTGATTAAAGGTGTTCCTTGCCCAGTAGGAGTATGGACTAAACTGACTAATAAACAATTTTGAAGGTAACTGTTTAATCTACCAAAACATGAGAGAATTCTTTCACAAAATAAGGATTTCACTTCAATGTCACAGAATCATTCTCTGTGCAACATATTTTGGGTTGTGTATTACCTCAGTTATACAACTTAACTAACTAAAAGACCACATCTTCATTAGGGCTTCCAACTTTCAACCTCCTTAGCCTAGTACATCTCTTGAATCACCTCCCTAATCTGAATGTTGATAAGAGAGTGAGGGAATGAATGTTGAAGATGCCGTTTGCGACAATATAATACTGATGAGAAAGTAGAAGTAAGAAGAACACAAGGAAGATGAGTGGGAAGATGGAGTAGGAGTCAGTTTAAGAGGAGAAATGACTGTGGAATAGTTGCCCCTAATTTTCTAACCTAACCTTAAGGAAAATATTGCAGGTTTGGTCGGGTTCCAGAATTTGGGAGAAATTAAACTAGTGAAAAAGATCCTTATTATTCTCGAGATTATGTGGGGCCCGTTTGATAATCTTAAAATCATGGGGATTCCTTTGATCTTAATTGATATTAAGCTCGCCGATATGATTTTTGCCCATTTCTATTTATTGTAGGGTACAGTGCTAAACATAGTTTAAACTTTGAAGCCTATAACAAGTATGATCACACCAAGAATTGTAACAAGTACATAAAGTAAATTGTGACGGTGATATACACTTGTCGACTAATTGTTCAAACAACTATGTTGAGTAACACATGACATGTTTGTGTGAGTCTGTTTCACATCAAACATCATGTAAGGCTATTCTAAATTTTTTCTAAATTTCAGGATTTTATAGATATGCCACTTCTAGATGTTAAATTGTAATCCTACATGATGTGGTTTCATGAATGTACCATGTACAAAATTATGATTTTGTGGGCGAGAAGTTATCATCATTGTTAAGTAGTGCAAGTCCTTTGGGGTTGGCAACATGGATCTTGCCCCTCCATTCAACTATATGAAAACCTACATCATTAATAATATTCAAATCCATTAATTCATTTTTTATTATGTCAGAGTTTTCTTTAGTCCTTCTTATCCTTACACCTTAAATTCTAAACAATTTAACTTGTCTAGTTATATAATCCATTGGTCTTCTTTGAACCATCTTAACCTATTTTCTTTTATATTACCAGTATTGGAGCTAAGCCAAATTGTCACCGACTATATTTCTTTTAAGTTTACAATGGCCATAATTGTTACAATTTTAAAATTTGGTATATATGTTTTATTGAGATTCTTGATTTTGACCATATTAACAACAAATTTTTAAGCTTGGGGTCTTTTTGCAATTGATCCTCTATTCTGTTTGCACGCATCAGCAAGATTGGTTTGTTTTACCACCTGATGCACCCTACCAGGGCTGTACTGGTCTGAATTTAGACCAGTATTGTTATAAATGCTAGATTTCAGATAAGAGATTACATAGTCATTTTCACATGTTCATTGAAGATAAAATCCTTATTTTTTTTAAAAAATGTTTGATATGATGGTATCACATCTGTCTACAGAAATTTTCCTCAGGGACCATCAGCGATATGGTGGAGGATGCCTCCGAAGGCATCTCGTTTGTGTGCAAAAATGCTGAGTGTTATGGTTGTGATCCAAACAGGTAAAAGGATCTTTTTCTCATAACAATTTGTAAATGTTTAATATCTATGCAATAAAATTAGAGTATCCTTTTGATTTGTAGGCAACCTCTTCAATGTAGTCCACCACAAACACTTTTCTCTACTGGTTTGCCACTGTTGAAATACAAACGTGAAGGAATCTCCTGTCTTTATATTTGAAATGTAGATAACTTGAAATTTATATTACATGTTAAATCATAGGAGGGACTAAAATATTTGTCATTTATGTTTTGGTTGAAGAGGAACAGATAAAGAGTCTAAGTGGTCAACTTAAGTTCAATGCACACACAGACATAGATACCATGTGTATTGAAGATATCAATGTGCCTATAGTTTGCTTTAATCTGTTGCTTATGGTCTAACCAAGATGACATGAAAGGCTTGAATGATACTGCTAAGTCTACACTAATTTGTCAGTTTCTATATTATTTTTTTATCCCTCCTTTACCAATTTGTAATAGTTTTTATATTATTTTTGTAATATTTTGCTCATTTTTTACTTGCAGGATTTTTTTGATGGGACAATCTGCTGGTGCAACATATAGCTGCTTGTACTATTCTGAACCAGGCAATAAAAGAAAGTGGAGAAAAAGAGAGCATTACATGGTCCGTCTCACAAAATAAAAGCATACTTTGGAATATCTGGCGGGCAAGTTTTCTCTTGTTTATACATGGATATTGTCACCTTAAATATGTCTTCTAGGCTTGCAACAATAGCTTCTACTGGTATTTTGCTGTTTTTTAACTTTAAGCATGCATATTTTAGGTTGTCTTGATTTCGTGTTTATGCTAATTCATAGTGTTTAAGATGGTATTTCATTGATAGATTGTGGCCTATTTAGTTGATGTACCTTTGATTGTCTGAATGGTAATTATACAGAACAAATATAGAACAAAGAATAACTATTTATTTCCTTTGTTTTCACAGGTCACATGACCTGCACTGAATGATATAAAGTTTGCTAGGAATAGATTCTACTTAAAATATAGAAGTTAACCTTCAGAACTAAAACCATGAGAGACTAAATTGGTTTGCTAGATGCCAAATAGTTTACAGTTGCAGATCAACACAAATGAAGCAATAGACAATTGCTATGCAAAGGTGCCAGCTGTCCAACAGAATCCCAGCAGAATGATTCAATATCTTGCATGCCACCCACAAACCTGACATCAATCATGGCCAGTTCGCAAAGAAATTCTGTAGCTAAACCTCCTCTTATTTTGCTCAAGTTTTGGCTTGGGCATAGGAGAGAGGGCACCCATATCGAGGCGTTCCTCTTCTGGTTTTTTTCTTTGTTATTTATAGATTTTATCTTTTGGATGGGTTTGTTAATGTTTTGAAGGGGATCCTTGGTGCAACGGTAAAGTTGCTGCCATGTGATTTGGTGGGGTTTGAGTCGCGTAAATAATCTTTTGCAAGAGCTTCATGTATCGGACTACCCTTTATGAGTTTGTTAATGTTTTGGGGGAAATTGCCCATAAATGGGATCTTGGACTCATTCAAACACTAAAGCTACGTTTGGTATCTAAATTTTTAAATTTTTTATATTTTTGTTCTTAGTTCGTAAAAAATAGTTTCAGAACAATTTCAAAATTGCTATGCTGAAATTGAAAATAAAAAAATTAAAATTGTTAGATGATTCAAATTTATTCTTTATCTGGTTTAACTAACTTACTAAATGTATATTTTATATTTATTATAATTGCAATTAAATTTATCAATAATATGGAATAATGTTTTGATTACTATACATATTAATTTAGAGAACGTTAACTAAATCATCCATAAATTATAGAACATACAAATACAAGTGTAGCCAGAATTAGACAAAAAGGAAATAAAACTTATTAAATTCAACTATTTACATTAACTCCCATGTGACTGTAAATTAAGTGCATTCTTATCATGCTAGATCATTGGGTTTTGTCTGCTAGGATGACCAATCTTAAGCTATGCTAAGTTATGCATGTTGTCTTTTTCGTTGATATCTTCTCGTTGTTACCTTCAAAATACATGGTAATTCTGGATGAGATTTACTATGTCACTTCCCTTCCACTTGAGCTGTTTACTTTCAAATGGATATGACTAGCAAATTAATTGCCAATAATGTTAACATTTTAAACATGTTAAAGAGAAATATATAACAGTCATCTCAATGAGCTAACTATAAATTATACAAATAATGTAACTAATCTATTTATATATCTAAATTCAACTATGATAGTTTAATAATTTAATATAAATTTGATAGTATTAACTAATTTCGTTAATCAACTATATAAATTAACTAATACTAGTTAAATATAAATATATAATTCTAATAAACTCAAGTTTTACTATAAATCAAGTTATCTTAAATTTAACTATAATTTAAACAAAGTTTGCTTATAACGTATAATCAATAATAACTATGTTATCTTCTAAGTTATTATATCAATACTCAATATCTATTAATATCAGATATGATTAGTAGTTACCATATATATATTAATTAATTTTCAATTAACTTAAAATAAATTTAACTAAATATGTTATGGTAGTCTATTATTTTATTTAAAATATAATCTAACTGATATTTTATTAAAGATATAATCTAACTGAATGTTTAGCTATAAGTACTAATTTAAGTTATTAATGTTAATTTTAATTAATATAAATTTATGAAATGGGTGCTCCTGGTATTTGAAAATGGATGCATTTGGTATTTAAGAATGAAAATGGGCGCACCTAAACACCATTCATGGAGAGTTCCATGCAGGGAGTTACTCCTATGTTTTGTTCCTTGTGACCTTCATGCTTGCATGCCTCAGTCTTATCCCCAGCCCATGTTGACGTGCTTCATCTGGGAACACCAACAACAGAAGGAAAACTCTTGCTGAAGCATTTCCATCTTTGCCTCCCCTAGCATCCCCAGATTGTGCTCCCCACTTCCTTCTCGTTCACTTCAAGAGTCGAAGCTTTCCTACAAACCCTTCTCTACTTTCCCTCCCTCGTATTGGGCCAGTATGGCATGAAATAAAGTTGTTATCATCAGGTACCATCATGGTTTCAGTTGGTGCATCTCATCTCTTCATGCCAACAAGTTTTGGTTTTGGAGGGCGGGCAGAACGATAAGTTCATCCATGCCTATTGAACTGACTCTTGATTTCAACCATGACTGTAAGTCTACAACAAATGTAAACTTTCCTGTTTCAGAGATCTGATGTAGTGAAAAATATCATGTAAATACATGATCTTACTTCCCTCTTTGTAAACTTGCTTTTTGTCCTACAAAAGCCATTTAACACATGCCTTTGAAACTGCATCATTAGAAAGGCTATGATATTGAAGCATTTTTAAGGACCAGAACAGACTCTGTAATCACTCATTCTGGAAATTAAACTTTCCAGAATGTGATTACTGATGTGAGAGCATAGGTTGTGATATCCCTTTCCAACTGTTAACCAGAATGAGCTTTTTGTATAGCTTAAGCTTTTGGAATAAATGACCACCCAATCAAATTTAGTATGGCACAAGTAGAGTTCTGATGGGACAATATATCTCAAATTAAATTTATTTCGTATCCAGTCCATCCAGCACGTGTGAGGGAAAAAACATATTTAAATTAGACCTTTTCTTAACAGCTTAAATTTCTTAAGTAAATGCTCACTCGATCAAACTCGATAGCACTCAGCTCATACTTTTGCAGGACAGTCAGTTAAAAAAGCCAGCACTGTTAGGTTTCTTAGTTAACATCTAATCTTCAATAGAATCATTTAAGAATGTGTCTATTTGCATACTAAAAGCTTTCCATTGGCAGGTACAATATGCTCGAATTGGTGGATCATTTCCATAGGCGTGGTCTGTACCAGTCTCTATTCTTAAGGTATCCTTTTTTAAGTGGCTTGGCCATTCTTTGTTATTGTTGTTCTTGTAAAATTTCATACTTTGGATTCTTCATTGGTGAGAGTGATACATATCCTTTTTACAATTCTCTGTTTCAGCATAATGGAAGGCGAGCAATCATTGTGGCATTTTTCTCCTGAGATTCTAGTCCAGGATCCTAGTGTTAAACATGCCGTAGCTTTGATGCCTCCAGTCATCCTGTTTCATGGAACAAGTGATAAGTCTATACCATCAAATTCCAGGTTGGGTTAAATTAATTACTAGGAGAATAGAATCTATACCTTTTCTGATGTTTCTTAGAAACACTTGGGTTGAAGTAGTGAGAGAAAACTACAGTTGTTATATCGGATCTTGCTCTGATCGTCTTAACTGTAACAACTTGCATTTCTTGCCCTGTAGTTTTAGGAGAATGATTACATTATTTTGTTAGTTTCCTACATTTTTAACAGCCCAAATTGATCCTTACCTTCACTAGAAACCAAATTCACTGAGCACGTGATAACCTGATCAACAATTCATTGTGTCAATCATTAGATTATATGGAAAAATGGTACACAATGCATGCTGCTTATCCAAATCATCACTTATTGACCAAGATAAAGCATAAAGATATAACGATGAAGGATTTATTTATTAAAGAAAATATAAAATTGTCTTCAAGTACATATGAAGCAAGTAGTAAAAACATTAGGCAGAATATAACCATAACTATTATATCTGATCTTGTTCTGATTTTGTCTAAACTATAGGTTTTAGGGGAATGCTTAAAGACTATTTTTGTTGGTTTCCTACTTTTTTCATGCCCCAAATCAATCTTTGGTGACGAACTGAATTCACTTAGCACATGATCTTTTGCATGAAAATAAGTAACACTGTAATATACCATAAATCACATAATAATAACCATAACTATATCACTTCCATAACTCGCATAGATTTGTTAATGTCACATTATATTTTGTTATTTTAGATTGAGCATGTGATCTGTAGGTTTTCTCTTGTACTCAAACACTGCAGGGTGGTACACTGAGTTCATGCAAGCATGAGTAACAGCTTTTTGATAGTCTGAAAATGTAGGCTCACAGCGATCAGTCCAAGTGTGCTATTCGCATAATGCTTATGTGCTACTTGAGGTCCATAGCCATCATCACATGTAGTTCTACCATATGCGTGTTATTAACACATTCACTCTACATTAGAGTTATTATTTTTATTGTTAATTCAACATCAATATCACTTATGGTTATGTTTGTCATGGTATGGAAGTGTTATCTATTCATATGATAAACAAGATAAACATGACACCTAAATAGATTGACTAACAATGACCAAAAGCATAATTCACGATTAATAGAAACATTCAATATTATTGTTCCGGCCAAATACCGTGGATGATCAAGCCACTGGTCAAGAATGGGTTGACGTGTACGCTCCCCGAAGAGTAGTCGCCGGAAAGGATAAGAAGATCTGAAAAGCACTGAGAGAGAGAGAGTTAGAATGACATTGGATGCGGATCTCGGGAAGTCACTTCGACGCTCAAATTAGAGTTGTGTAAGAGGAAGGAGGTTAAGGATTTGGGAAAATTAGAGTTCTGTGTGTGCATACTTGTGCCCATGGATATGAGCAACATTTTATAGAGTTGTCAATGTATCTAATCTCTTAAACATCAGTGTCCGCTTAAGATATGTTTGGAAAGATGTGTTTTCGTTTATGGTATAATCTGATATACGCGTTCCAATAGTCCATGCATTCTGGGATATTTTTCTTATTCTCTGAGGGAAACAGTCTCAGAATTTTTTGATCTTACGGATGAACCAATTTTATGGACCCACCTAGAAGTGGATGACGAAAGATCCGAGATCGAGATGAGGTCGGCGCATGAGACCGGGGTTGGGACCTGAGACCGGGATGAGGTCGGCGTATGAGATCCAGTAGACGTCGAGGTCGGGACCCGAGATCGAGATGAGGTCGGCGCATGAGATCTAGTAGATGCCAAGGTCGGGACTCGAGATTAGGATGAAATCGATGCATGAAACTGGGGTTAGGACCCAAGACTGGGATAAGGTCGGGACCCGAGGATGAGGTGGGGTCGGTGCATGAGATCCAGTAGATGTCGAGGTCAGGACTGGAGATCAGGATGAGGTCGGCGTATGAGATCCAGTAGACATTGAGGTTGGGACTTGAGACCGAGATGAGGTTGACACATGAGATTCAGTAGATGCCAAGATCAGAATCCGAGACCAAGATGAGATCCGCGCATGAGATCCAGTAGAGGCCGAGGTTGGGACCCGAGACTAAGGTGAGGTTGGCGCATGAGATTCAGTAGACGCCAAGGTCGGGACTCGAGATTGGGATGAGGTCGACGCATGAGATTTAGTAGATGCCAAGGTCGGGACTTGAGGATGAGGTAGGGTTGGTGCATGAGATCTAGTAGATGTCGAGGTCGAGACCCAAGATCAGGATGAGGTCGGCGCATGAGATCTAATAGACGCCGAGATCGGGATCCGAGACTGGCCTGAGACTGAGATGAGATCAGCGCATGAGATCTAGTAGACGCCGAGGTCGGGACTCAAGACCGGGATGAGGTCGACGCATGAGATCCAGTAGACGTCGAGGTCGGGACCCGAGGTTGATGTTGCCAACTGGCTACCCTTCGAGTTTTGTCTAATCCTCCTTGATCTTGTCTAATAGCTCCACATTGTTCCAAATCTAGGGCTATATGACAACTTTGGGTTTCTGCCAATTATCGGACATCTCAATTCATGCATGAAGAATAAGCAAAGAAGCAAATAAATTTGGACTTTCATCCAACACCTCAAATGAAATGGAAGACCTTGGACTCCTCTTTTAGTATGCCTTCTCTACTAAGGGGGCTGCTTTTTTTGTATAATTATTGCCACCTAAAACAGGCCAGCTTTAAAAAGATCTAAAAACACTGAGGAAAGTCTTACAAAACTCCACTGATGCTTCCCAAGTTCCTTGCGAGGATCCTCTCACTTCACCCAAGTTTGTGATGCCCAATTCGCAACCATTCTCTTCTGAAATATCTTTGTATAAAATATGATTTTTGGGTCCAAGGATAGCTGCTGAAATTAATACAACCACAATAAACACGAATGAAATTTTATGATGATAAAGGAAAATAAGACTTAGGGACAACACTTTCTTACAATTGATTCTACCATTCAACCTACTACACTTGATGAACATACCCGCAGAGGAGAACCCAAACAATCACAAGGAGAAAATCCCACCTATTCAATGCTGTCAAACCTCCTAACTCGCAGCCACTAAGCATAGCCAGGAGCACTTGTACCAAATTGTAAACATTGAAAGAAGGAAATAAAAATGAGAATGAATCCAAGAAAGGAATAAGGTATACAACAAAGCTTTGTTCCTGAGAAATCAACACCTCTTAAACTTCATTATCAGATTGCGATATGAGGTCTCTTAATTGCTGTTGTCAAGAATCAAAAGAGGAGTAAGGAGGGAAGGGGATCTCACTAAATGAAGAAAGGAAGGTAATCCATGTTTTTTGCCATGTTCATACCTTTTGGTAAGTGCTATCCCTTATTGCTGGAAATCTTCACTAATATTTGTTGGAACCTTATTACCTGCCTTACTAATAGAGAAGAGAAGGGGGAGAGAAGTCCGGAGGGAGCTTGTGGCTGCAGTAGGTGATAAACTGATATACACACTGAATCAATGTTTTGAAGTGTATGACTGTGTATTTCAATTTTCAATTTTTTATTCTTCTACTCAACTACTCATAATAATTAGAAACATACAGTTGGAGTTGTCTGGTTTTTTTTGGTTATTAGAATAAAATATGGAAGGATATATTGCTTGCTACTATACGACAACAACAAGTCAACAACAACCAAGCCTTATTCCACTAGGTGAGATCGGTTATATGGATCCTCCTATGCTATTGGATTCTATCTTTTATTATATCATCCTCTATATTTAAATAAATTTTATTCTGTTTTATTGTTGTTAATCAAGTCTTATTTGGTACTTATTTGTCATATGGCTTGCCACTATGAAATTCTAAAATTCGATATTGATTTTTACTGAATATGAATCAATCCTTTAAATGTGTAAAAGTAGTCATTGTACCTTCTACGAACATAGATTCCAAAAGTTATCTGGTCTTGTTTTATTTTTGAGTGACAGTCAACAATTCCATTTAGATTCCAAAAGTTCTGTTACTAAATATGAATCTTTTTAACCGTTGTATACAGTGAAAAATTTGTCCACACACTTAAAGATGTGGGAGCTAAAGCCAACTTTGTCATGTACGATGGAAAAACTCACACAGATTTGTTTCTTCAGGTTAAAAAGCTTGTTGTCTCAATATGTCTGACATGGTAAAACTGCAGTTTGATGTTTCTTTGATGACATTGACTCTTCGTAAGTTTCACTGGGGTCCACTTTTCTTAGTTTTGTGCTTTTCAGCTCTTCCTAGAAAACAGTGCTTCTTTAATTGTCACTTGAATAGTTTTCTGGTTATGCCATGTATTGGAGAATGGATAATGCAAATTAGGAATTTGATTGAGAAGTTATAGAATTCTAAGAGTTTATTTTGGTATGTTCTCTGTTTTTTGGTGAATAAGTTTTTAAAGGAAATCTCCAAGTTGGTAATTATATTATTTAGGAATGTAGTTGAAAAGTTTATTTTAATTTGATTTGTTTAAGTGTGGTACAATATTTCCTCTGACAGCAAAGAAAAAGCAATGCCCCACATCAGTCGATCGACAGATCAGGCTCCACATTAAAGCATAAGGATTTAGGAGGCCCTTTTTATCCATCTTTGATGAACAAGTATATTAATTACCATGGCAAATGACTCCAGAAGCCATGGTTTCTGCTTCCTTTTATGTTCTCATGTATGTGCCTGATGGCTGACTGAACAAAAGGACATTCAGTGATTGTTATAGCTAATTTAGTCTGACTACCTTCACCTAGAAAGAAAAAGTTATTTTGACTACACCTTACTTTTTAATATTAGTTTCGCTTTAGATGGTTTCAGTTTATATTTGTCACTTACAGGGTGATAATTGATTAGGGACAAAGAAAGCCATATCTTTGATGGTTAGGAAGAGTTGTCTTCATCATTGACTTTGAATGTGTTAAAACTTCTAATAAACAACAATATATGTATTGGTTACTAGTTAAGATTTTGTTGCTCTAACATTTGATAAATTGGCTATCAGGATCCTCTTAGAGGTGGTAGGGATGAACTTCTGGAGGATATAGTTAAAGCCATTTATGCTGGTGATGAAGTTGAACGTGCCAATATTGCTCTAACACCACTGCCGCGCCGCCTTGTTCCCGAATTCATGTTGAAGCTGGCTCATAAAATAAGTCCCTTCTAGGAATTTGTTTTCCAGTTTTATATGGTAATGTCTAAACTACTTGTCATCATCATTACCTTAAATTCTATATTGATATCAAAAATATAATGGCAAATTAGGAAATAGTACAACCTTGATTTTTTTTTTATCAGGAAGTCCTTTTTGTCATTTCTTATTTTTTATTTTCATTTTTTATGGAGCAAGAATGTGGATAAGAAACAAGTTTCAATCTTTGAGAATCTATTCTGATATATGGTTTAGTTATCTCTTCCATTTTGTATTACAACAAATACCATGGTGATTCATCCAGTTTAATTATAAGAATGACTACACATAAAACTGTTTTTCAGATGACTAAAAAACTGTCTTAAACTCTTAGTTCTTTGTTTTTGGAAAAGAGTTGAACTTTATAGGCTGGAAAAAACATGTATCTGGTTTTAGTTATGAACAAGATGTGACTTTATACACAGTAGTTGTTTCCATTGCAGAACTGGGTGTCTCCCCTCAGCAGATTATGCAAGCTGAATCTGCAGATTCACTTTCCTTGTTTCTGGATGGAGCAGGTTTTAATTCTTCTATCACAAACCCTATGTTAGTTTGAACTGTTTGATGATAGTTTCCAATAAAATCATTAGTATAAAACAGTCATTTGTTTATGAAACTATCAAGTTATGATTTCTCTGCTACCTTGTCTCATAAATGATAGGATTATGTTCTCTTCTCAAACTCTCAACTCAGAAACTATCATTCTCATAATCCTGGTTTCTCTGCAATATAATTCCTTCCACTGTTTACATTGGTATATATCTTTATTACTTTCCTAATATCTTTTTTAACTATATCATTTTCCATGAAAATAAATGATTGATAAGAGAGAGAGAATTGATTTTTTACGTGATTAAATTTGCGTGACCGTGCGCGACTTGGGACCGTCATCGATTCTACAACTAAAAAAAATCCCTAATCCCCAAACACGATCCTAACTCTAACCATCTAATCCATCTCGTCGTCCGTCGCCCCGAGAGAGCCGTCGTCGCTTCTTCCTCTTGTCGTCGTCTAGAGCTGTCTCGCCTCGCAGCTCTATGAAATCCAAATCGTCGTCGCTTCCCCGTCCCATCTCCATCTCGTCGTCGTCGACCCTAACCCTTCTAACTCTAAAATTCAAAATCGAGCTCTGTCTATGTGAGGTTACGCGTTGTCACCCGAGGTTGGGTTTTCTCGTCGTTGTCATTGTCGTCGCTATCCCCTTCAGTCGGTGACACACTGCGGAGATGCTGTCGTCGTCGTCATTTGGGTTGACCTTTTCTTTCTGCACATCAACTACAAGCGTTGAGTTCTGCTCTGCGAGTTTACACGTCGCCACCCTGAGGTTGGGTTTTCTCATCGTCGTTGTCGTTGTCCCCTCCAGTCGGCGATACACTGCAGAGACGCTGTTGTCGCCGTCATCACCTAACAATGTAAATCGACTTTGAGCATGCTCCTCTGGAAATTGGGCATAGGAATTCTGTACAAAATCAACTTTGAGCATAAACAAGTTTGGATTTGTTGTCTCGGGGCGACAACGGCTCACTCGGGGCGGCGACGAGAGGGAGAGGTGACGATGGTTCTGTGAAAGGGAGATCAAGATCGGATGATTAGGGTTAGGATCGCGTTTGGGGATTTAGGATTTTTTTTAGTTGCGGAATTTGCCACATTGGTGAGAAATCTCAAGTTGCGCACGGTCACGCAAATTTAAAAAGGGCTCTCTTAAAAAGGGGAAGAGGGGTGTCTCAGTTTTAAAAATTATCAAAAGAGCACCTTCTCATAACTTGATATCCGAAATATCCCTTTATGCTCCATTTAATAGCCCTTGATAAGGGAAAAAGGTATACCCTTTTAACGATGCCCATATTCTTCCTTTGCCCATATTCTTCCGGTTGATCCTACAACCATATGTGCAGGTAAATCAAAAAATTTTAGCCACGACGGAGGAAAGTATTTTCTCAAGTCGAGATTTGAATCTTTATCCTCCTGCAACTTATAATCAACTGATGCATATATTCCAGCTAGCCAAGTGCCAAGATGGCCATGATGCCTTTGATAAGAATGCATGTCTATATTTTACTTGTGATATTCTTATCCCACCAGGATAAATAAGCAACTGATGATGCCTAGCATCCTTTGATTACGCCTTTGGAAGAAAATTCTTACAAATACGCAAGTTGGATGTCTATATTTTACTTGTGATCTCCATTGCCCAAGATTAAAGTGGTCAGTGAGAGAGAGTGACACGATCGAATACGATTTAAAACTACCAAGCTTTATTAGTCTATTGATAACCTTCACTAACTACCAACTATTCTTAGGCCTTGCTTGCTTGCTCATTTACAAGAAGAGAGGATGAAGAATCCAAAATGATGAGGTTGGAGGAACAACAAAAAGATCTCCAAGGATACAATCAAGTGTTCTAAAACTCTCTCGAGAAAGTTGAAGAAATTATGTATGTATATATATAGTATCAAAAGTAATATAGCTTTGCAAATCGGCACCAACTACTAATGATTGAATTCTTTCTCTTCAACCTCTCTCTGCCTAAGAAGATGAGGGCCGAGTATAAAATCTTTGCCTTACTAAATATAACCCTATCGTTTTAAAGTTAGGAAAGAGTCAATGGTACACCATGTTAGACCTGTTGCTGTAGATCTTTCGTATCTACGTGAAGAATATTATAAATTGCTACGCAGAGGAACTTATATTATCACATCAAGGATCTCTAAGAAATGAATATCACCTTTGCCTACAAAATTAAAGGTAAGAAAATTATGTATGTATTTAATCTTAATTAAGAGATTAAAAAATAGTATTCATTATTTTTATCACAATTTGATATATTTACTATCATTTTCTAATTTCCACTTAGAGATCTGTCACTAATAAATCTATTAAAAAGTGAATTATTAGAGTTAATTGTTAGTGCAATTGTGCATTAAGTGATCGAGTAATCATGAATTTTCATATTCAAGCAAAGGATTTATGTTTGATTTTAAGGGTGCGATTGATTCAAATTAGTATTTATAACATTAATTATGTGATTATTTGGTAATCACGTAATCAAGATTATAAAAAATAAAACATAATTTATGTTGTTTTTGTTCAACTTATTTATTTGGAGGTTTTAATGTATAATTTAATTTAACATTTATCGTATTACCTTTGGTTTGTGAGCTGTCGATGTTGTTTCCTTAGTTGTTCATGGACCCCAACCACAAGCCCCTCGACCTCTCCTCGGCCATCTTCTCAGTGTTAAACTTTACGGCGACCGTGAGGCCAGTCAAATGGCGAACTCGACCATATGACTTGTGAGCCTCGTGTTTAGCATTTATTGATTGGTTTCGTTGTGTTTCTTTGAGGAGAAACGCAATGCACTTTGTATATACGTGATCCGATTAATTTTAAAGTGACTGATCCGATCTCACGGAAGTTTTTCATCGGTCATCAGAGTAAATCGAAAAATACAGATATGTTTTGACGGACGGTTCAATATCAATGTGTGTTTGATTTAAATCCTCATTGATTCAAACGTATGACTTTGCCCTCATGTAGAGTTAGTTTGATGACTTTATTATGCAATTGCACACTTGATTTTATCGACTTTATGTAAACTATGTTGTTCGTATGAATCATGATTGAAAATTAAAAAGATTCAACCATAATTTGTCCAAATTAATTAATTTTTATTTAAACTCTTTTAACCCAATTATTCACAATTAAGGTTTGAGCAAGTTCATCATATCTAAAGTTTTGTAATTGTTTTTATTTTATCGTTGTAATAGAGTCATTCTATAATTTTATAATTCTTGTAAAAAAAACATAAAATAATTATAGTAGATAAATAATGTAAAAAATCATCAAATAGAAGTTATTTTAAAATTGTTATGAGATTCAAAGAGTAGAAAAGTGTTTGCAACATCTAACATACTTGAAAAAACGAAGAAACAAAAGCAAAAGTACCTAAAGAAGAACGATAACATGTATATTATCATAGAAACAAGAATAAATCTATCAATTAAAAAGTGATGAAATAATATCTAATTTATAGGAAGAATTTCAGTAAAAGGTGGAATTCGTCACTCCAATGATCCCACATGGTAGGTCTCACGATTATTTATAAAGAAGTAAATTAGGAAGCTGTAGTTAATTACTATGGGGAGAGCATTGTTTCGACTTCACAGAGATTCGATTATTATCCACTTTAACAAATCTGTCCTATCGTAATCAACTCAACTATGTCCTAGGGATTTAATTTATAGGAAGAACAAATGATACCATAAGTGTGCTTAATAGGTTTAGAAGGCTTCGGAGCTAATCTATTGTGCATCTAAAGATCAAGTCTTAATTACGATGCTTAATAGGTCTACTTTGATTTTCTAATAAAAAATTTTACTTTATTGTTTAATATGTAGCACTGTTTTATATTGTATACTTATCTTCCGTTTAAATCTTAACTAGTCGAGCACGTTATAACAATTATAATTTTATAATTATTAAAATGTGAATTTATATTCACATTATAGTAGTTAGAATACGAATTTTGAATATTTTTATTTATATTATAGCAATTATAATTTTATAACTATTATAATACGTACAATAATAAAAAATTAAATGGAACCTTCTTTTGATAATTAAAAAAAAACTTGTGGATTTATTTACCCATAAATTATAAAAATTAAACTCTAGGGTCCAAATTGTAAACTTGTCTCCCTATAAGCCCTACCGGACACTCGCTTCTCCACTAGCCCTAGTGGGAGCCCAGCGACCGTCTTCTCTCCAGCTCCGCCCGCCGCCGGCTTCCCGCAGCTTCATCGCCGACGCACAATAGCGTCCTTCCGGTGACCTCGTTTTCCCAGGTTTCTATTTCTCGATTCTTTCTCGCTTTCCTCTCTTCGCTAGCATATCTTCACCTTTTCACCACCGCCCCTCTTCGCCTTCACTTAGTGGCGGCTGGGGTTGATTCCGGTACGGACCATCGTCCTCTGTTCCTCATTTTCTATATTACGTCTACAAATTAGCCCTTCTGTCGTCTCCCTTCCTATTTTTCTTACCCTATTTGGACGCTCATAGAGCTGGAACAGCCATAGATGTTATGTTTTCGTTATTAATTAAATTTTTACCATGCCATATGAAAGATCCAAAGTGAATCCTTCTCAACAGAGTCGACTTGGCATTTGGTTTAATTGTTGATGTGTTTTTTTTTTTTTTGTTTTATCTTGATTTTGTGCTACTTTTCTGAAACTTTTTTTCCGACATGACTGTATATGTTTTGAAATGTTGATAAAAGTGTTGCGACGATTCCTGTGTCCAATCATACATTTTTTACCTTAAAAATGTTGGAGAGGTTGTCGGTCTTTCACAGTGAAAGAAGCCTCAAAATAAAATAATAGATAACATAGTCAATTTAGAATCTTGTTGCCCTGTGTGCATCATACAAGAGATGCAGAAGATGACAAACTAGCAATGAGATCTCAAAAACATCTGGATCAAGGAACTAGAGCTCAATATGCATTTCCTTTATCCTTGTCATTCTGTTTTCCATTTACCTACGCCAGCATGGTTCCAGATTAATCAGTAATGAGAAATGTCCAGAAATTCCTGATGTAGCAGTTGCTGCTTTTCAGCCTTGTTATCCAGAGCCACCTCCTGCTGTAACGTTCACTAATGCTTCAGCTGGTCACTCTGTTCCTTCAGGAACTGCGGTAGAGAACCTATGCCAGCATGGTTCTGAATTAATCAGTAATGAGAAATGTCCAGAAATTCCTGATGTAGCAGTTGCAACTGGGAGATCAACAAGTGACATTTCCAAGAATGCCCATAGTGAACAAAACATTCTCCACCCTGATCAAGTGAAAAGTGAAGTGCCATCAGAAGACTCTGGGAACCATTCCAGTGGGTCCAAAAAACGTCACAAGAGCAAAGAGGACGAGCAATCTCCGCTAAAGAAAGCTCGAGTTGATGAAGTGTAAGTTAATTGCAGCCCTATATCTGAGTCTGACAGATTCACGCCATGTCAGACACTAGTACCTAATAGATTGAAGTGCTTAAAGAACAGAAATGCACAGAGAATGAGACTAGCTCATCTGGGATTGTTATTCAATCGTTCTTCTTTCTTTATTTCTCCCATTGGATTACATGTTCTAATTTATCTTGACTTTAAACATGGAACAAAGTTTGACGATTCTTATGTTCCTTGTATCAGATTGGCATCTGAGCCGCATGCACCCCAATGAGGGAGTGTATTCAACTACAGAGCTACAGAGCCCGACGATGGGGTTTGGTCTGCTCAAGAATGCTGCTATATTTTGCTTGGATTGAGGCCATGTGGCTTCCTTGTTAGAGGGCACATAATAGTTATTTGTCACAGGAATCAACTCTTGTATGGTATTGTTACTCTTGGACTATGATAATACTGTGATCTAACCTTTAGGTTAAGGGTCGTCATTTTGCAGATGTAGGTTTCTTGTATGAGAACCGCTGTTACTCAATCTTTTGTTACAGCAGCTACTAACATGCCAACACATATGACCTTGTTGTGAGCATGCTGGCCGGATCATTGAGATGATATGCATGTGATACTCTGACTGAACTTGAAGGCTATGCTTATTCTGTGTTTATGTTTTATTCTGTTAACTTCAACCTGTTACAGGCTAGCTCTTCTTAACCCACTTTCCTCTAAGTTAGTTGTTGGTATTCAGAAGATGCTTGGCATGGAGACAATAGGTAGGAAGGAGTTTTATTCAATATTCATTAGACTCATCAATGAGGAGGGTGCTCGAGGCCACGGCTAAGAAATGAGGTTTAACCTGAGGCTTCTCCTTTGTAAAGCAAGAAATTATAATTGCATTCTAGGACCATAAGTTCGAAGGTTGCATATAACTTAGAGGTGATATACAGGGAGACATGGGAGATAATCAATTCACTGTTAAAGTCTATGGTGTGGTGATAGGAAGAATTTTCCTTCATCATATAGCTCGAGTGTGAGCACATAAAGGAGATTTATAAAAGTAGCTAGACATTGTTCTGATTCTCGTCTAGCTGGCTAATGATTATCTTCATGTCTTCTCTGGTATCCTTAAGGTTTGCCCATCTTTTATGAGCTCTTAGAGTTCAAGGAGTCGATGTTATTTCAACATGAAGAGAAGCTCTTGGGATCAACAAATGTCTGTTGTAGCTCCAAGGTTATATCTAATTAAAGCCTTCACCTTAATTTGGCAATCCAAGATCTATCAATTATTTTTCTCTTCTTGTTCTTGAATGCCTAAACCTACTAAAGTTTATGTAATGTTCAAAGTTGGCAGGAGGACCAGCATCAAGCACTTAATGGCAATTAATAGCCAGTGAAAAATGCAGCTACAACTCCTGGCCCCAAATGCAGGCATCCATCCATGTCCTTCACTGTCACCTCGCACCTTGTCGGAGGACCACAAGCTCCATTTTCAGCTAAGTGGTAACTCACTGCAGTCAGGAAACCTAAAAACATTGCCTTCGTGGAATAAGCGTGCAAACACTAGAAGGTACTACTACTATTCCCTTGCCATGCTAAAAACACTTGAGATACAAAACCACCTTGACAATAACTCTGATCATGTTCCTCACCTAACCATATTTTCCAAGCCTTTAATGCCCATCCAGCATCAGCATGTTTAATGTTCAAACACAGTAGTAACTCTCTTCCTGACAAGTCTGTCTCATTTAGTTCTAGTGTTGCTGTTGCGAACAAATTGCTGATCCTGCTATAGTGCAAAATATGCTCATGTCATGCACCATCCCTCCTGGTAAACTTCCATATTGATGAACCAGAAAGAGGGAAGGAATGATCATTAGTAGGGATTGTTCTGGCTAAAAATCGACGGCAGTCAATCCATCGATCAAGGAGATGTCATCTTAGTCTATGCGGGCCCTGGTAGGAAGAAGACCTACGAGATCACCACAAACGAACGGATTAGTTGGTGCCAGGGAGTCCCGGCAGGTTACTCCGACGCTCGAGTCAGTTTTCGGCGAAGATGGAGAAAGAGTAGTAGTAGTAGTTGTGAAAATGTGAGAGTCCAGAGAGAGAACTGATACCTGCATGAGAACTGATATACCTACGAGGCGAACATTCCATCTGTCAGGAGAGCAGGCTATGGCGGTATTCGAGGGGACAGAACTTGGACGTGGCTGACACCTACGCCAGTAGGGGGCATCTAGGAAACAGGGACGATACGCCTATAACTGCTCTGCGACGCGATGCTGTACGCCACCTTTGTCATTTAGTCGTAAGTAGGAAAGTGACAGCAGTGACGAGGTGAGGCGTGGAGATATGACTATAGTCTTTTCCCTTGTACGACAGTTCACACGCTTGATTGTCTGCATTACATTTGTCTGTTAGCTAGAGGACTTGAGCCGGGATTGATGTCGGAGTGGGAGAGGATGCTCGGGATCGACGATGGTAGGCTGAGTGAACTGGATGGTCGAGCAGACCAAATAGACTGAGTAGTCTGAGTGAGTTGATTGTTGACGGTAGAACGAGGCAGGTTACCCGGGACCAACCAAGATGAGGATCAGCCGGGTAAACTAAGTGCTATAACGGGCAAGCCAGACAGACTGAATGGCCCGAATGGATTGAGCAAACTGAGCAAGCCAGGACAGGCTAAGCGATGGATAACTCGGGCAATGATCCGGCAGTGATGCGGATACCCGGTACCTGCGCTAATTAGGCTTACCCGGGTAGACAAAGTAAATACCCGTGCAGGCCGGGCAAGTCGATGAGTATGGGTATGTCGGGTAGACTGATCGATAAAGGCAATACGTGCTAGTACGGGAGTGAGACGTTTACCCTGGATTAGCCTTTACCGAGCTTACCCGGGTAAACGGATTGCTAGACCCAACAGGCCGGGTAAGCAAATTTATATGGATAGATCAAATGAACCGTCTTCCAGATAACCAAATCTGGGTTTCTAAGGCAACGTTGATCATGGACCCCGGGACTGGCCAGGCTGTTCTATCTGTTGACCTACCCTGCCATGTGGAGTCTGGGCAAAACTTACCATATCAGGGATGAATATCCTTCAGGACATAGTTGAATTGGTTATGACGGAATAAAATTGTTGAAGTGGGTAAAAATTAAATTTTAGTGAAGCTGAGGTAATGTCCTCATCTGTTATGGTCAATTATAGTTTCTTGATTTATTTTTTCATATATGATCGTGAAGTTGATCATGTAAAACCGTTAAGAAGATGACTTATGAGGTGTGAGGATGAAGAGGCGGATTTCAATATGGAGCGAGAGGGGAGTTGAGAGCTTCTGCCATTAGAATCCTCCTTGAAGAATGAAGAGGCATTGGAGTGCTCACAAGGCTGAGCGCAGGAAGACAGGGAATGCTCTCTTCTTCCTCGCCATGCTCATGGCTCTCTGCGTCCTCTCCCTCGTCAAGGCTCGCTGCTTCTCTGCTCCTCTTGGTGGTTCTCTACCTGCAGCAGATGCACAGGAACATGCCGAAATGGAAGAGTTGAAGTTGAAGGGCTCCGCGATGGCGGCGGCGGAGAGTGGAGGAGAAGCTGCAGGGAACAGGCCGGCGATGTGCTTCGAAACGAGCAAGAGATCCGACGTCTGCGAAGCTCAAGGAGACATAAGAATCCATGGAAGCGGCCACACAATCTTCCTAGACCCTTCCATTACAGATCGAGAATGGAAGACGAGGCCGTACTGTCGGAAGCACGATCCGCCGGCGATGGAGAACGTAAAGGAGTGGGCGATGAGGCCTTTTCCCGGCGGCGACGCCCCGCCGCGTTGCACCGCGAATTACTCTGTCCCTGCGCTTGTCTTTTCGATCGGAGGGTTCACCGGAAACCTCTTCCACGACTTCACCGACGTCATCGCCCCCTCTTCGTCTCCTCCTACCAATTCGATGGTGTGGTCTGGTTCGTGATCGCCAACGCGAAGCCCTGGTGGGTGAGCAGGTTCGACGTGAGGAGCGACGAGGCGGAGGCGGTGCGGTGCTTCCCCGCGTGGTGGTCGGGCTGAGCTTCCACAAGGAGCTCGGCGTGGACTCGTCGAGGACGCCGACGGGGTACTCTGCGATGGACTTCAAGGCGATGCTGCGGGAGGCGTACGGGCTGGAGAGGAAGACGGCGGCGCCGGCGGGGGCGAGTGGGACGTCCGGAGGAAGCCGCGGCTGCTGATCATCTCGCGGAGGAAGACGCGCGCGTGAACGAGCGGGGGATCGCCGACGCTGGAAGCCGGCTGGTCAACTCCGCCGACGTGATGTGAGCACGGCGCGGGTCCTGAACCAACATGGCCGCGAGCCTGGGGTTCGGAGCCGTCACCGACCTCGTCTGACCAACCTGGTGTTCCAGCCGTCCGGCGCCGTGCTGATACACGTGGTGCCGATGGGCGGCCTCGAGTGGCTGGCGAGGGACACGTTCGGGCGGCCGGCGCCGGAGATGGAGGTCAAGTACATGCAGTACGTGATCCAGGAAGACGAGAGCACGCTGAGCGAACAGTAGCCGAAGGAGCACCCGGTGCTGACGGATCCATTTGCGATCCAGCGACAAGGATGGAGTGCGCTGAGCAAGATCTACCTGGACAACCAGAACGTGAGGCCGCAACTGGGAAGGCTCAGGAACACGCTCGAGAACCTGCCTCACAGCCGCCATCAATCCTGATTTGTTCTTCTACATTTTTGCTGCTGTTTTTTTTTTTAATTCCATTTTTTCTCTTACATTTATCGATTTTTTTCCCTCTGACGCAAGAAAATTTCGCACGTGTTTTGAAATTGGATGATTGTTCGCGCTGAAGCATATCTTTGAAGCTTTAAGAGCTTAGGGTTGAGAAAAAGAATTTAGCATCAAAGTCCTCAGGCATAGCTGAATTGATTACGATACAACAAAGTTATAAAAGAGGATAATGGTTCAAAATTGACGAAGTCCGGCAATATTTTCCTGCGTCATGACCAACTACAGTTTCTCGATGATTTACCTCCTCACAGATGATCGTGGGACCCGTAAAGAAGGTGACAGTTTCCACCTTTTGCATAAGAGTTTAACATGAAGATTCAGATCTAGTTTATAATTTACAATAAAAAAATCCTACATTTACGATGAATTTTACTATGGATTTTTTTAAAAAATTATCGTAAAATCGTTTGCGATGAAACTTATAATGAATTTAAATTCGTCGCAATCTAATCGTCGCCACACTCTGCGATGAAAATTTAATTTCATCGTAAAATTTTATGATGAAAAATCATATTCATCGTAAAATTCATTGTCAATTGACGACGAATTTTTTCGTTATCAATCGGCGATAAAAATAATTTTTAAATATATAAAATTATAATAGGAGAAAATGAGTTGGGAAAAAGTGTAAAAAAAGGACGCTCTTGTTTTTATTCCCATAAAATGATATAATTATTTTTAAATATTATTTTTATTATTGTCTTATATCCAATCTAAATTAAAAAAATTATAACAATTATATAACACCTACAAGAATATAATATAGTTGAATATATAATAATTTAAAATTTTAAAATCATAAATTTTAATTTAGATTGAATCATATGATATATAATATTTCAAATTAAAATTCTCAAATATCTATAATTTATTATTAAGTGAAACTCAAGCGATTCGATTTCAAATTCAAAAATATCATTTAAAATTTTTATAAAAAATTTAAAATAATTTTAAATTTTTTATATTATAATAATTATGATTTTATAATTATTAGAATTATATAGTGGCTATTATTTCATACCTATAATACATCCAATTTAAATAAAAAATATAGATAGGATAATAGATAGAAATAAATGTGCAGGAGTGGGATGTCCTTTTTCATAACAAATTAAATAAAAACAATGTGCTCTTTTAACTTATAAACATCAATGTGTCGGCGGGGATCTTATTCAGAGTAAGCAAACAAAAAGTGGGTCCCACTCTTTGGTTAAAAAAAATAAATTCCCATCTGATTAAATTTTTTCGTTACTCCTTTAATCCGTCGTCCCGCGCCTTTTTATTGTAACGCCCCGAATCTGTCCGTATGTGTAAATTTTATTTATTTCAATTCCTATTTTTTTGTGGGTCATGGGTCATCGACCATCGATCATACTGTTACCTACTCGAACTTTCCATTCCTGCCCAGTAGATTTTTATCTTCTCCAGATTCGAACTCTAGACTTGCAGGCTAAAGTACTAAACTTCTCACTTTGTTACCAGATTCAAGGAACTTTATTACTTTAGCCTACAAGTCTAGAATTCAAATTTGGAAAAGACAAAAATCCACTAGACAGGGATGAAAAGTCCGAGTAGGTAACGGTACGGTCGATAGTCAATGGCACATGATCTACAGAAAAATAAGGGTCAGGATAAATAGAATTCCACGGACAGACAGGCTGAGTCATTACAATAACGATCAATCTTAACCCTTATTCAATTCAATAAATTTACCATTTTTACATCCCAATAATCAACCGCAAGGACATCAATTCATTGTCCTGTTTATCATTCCTGTTTACTTAATTCCCTAACCAGACCACTCAAAGTAAACAATAAAAATTTAAAATAATAATAATAATAATAATTTAAATCTATATGATTCACTACTCTTCAATTATGTATCGACGGAGATGCTCCCGAGCTTCGAGTAGGAGCGGCCGGAACCTGCTGACGTCGATCTTCACGTCCTGGTGGTCCAAGTAAACCTCGCCCATCTTCTTCCACCCGAGCCTGTGGATGGATTTGGGGTCGGTGAACACCGGGTCGTCCCTCGGGTACTTCTCCGACAAGCTGCTCTCCCCCGCGCCGACGGAGTAGTCCAGGTAGCGCAGCCCTGCGTCCTCCGACGAGCCCATGAAGCACGACCTAGATATGTTCTCCAGCTTTCCGAACGGGATTATCTGCACCACCGCCGCGCCGGTGGGCAGGTACACGAAGTTGGTGAGCCCGGCGCCGTGCACGCCCAGCATAGCGTCGCAGGAGTTCACCACCCGGACGAAATCCGCCAGCCTGGTCGACATCCCTGCCTCCGCCAGCACCACCTCGAACCCGGCCTCCTCCGCCGCGCGCGCCACCTCCTCCAAGTTGGTGAGCCGCCGCGTGCCCTTCCGCGGGATCAGCAGCAGGCGCGGCTTCTCCGCCGCGCGCCGGGCCGGGCGGTCCCTCTCCAGCCCGTAGGCGGCGCGCATCAGCTTGGTGAAGTCGAGCATGGAGTACCCGCCGGGCGTCCTCGCCGGGTCGATGGACATCGGCTTGTGGCTGCGCAGGCCGACGATGACGCGCCGGTGGCACCGCACCTCCTTGTCGCCGTCCAAGTACACGATCTCGTGCCGCGACAGCTGCTTCAGGATCGACCTGTACTTGTCCACCCACCAGAACCTGTTCGTCGAGACGACGAATTGCACGTCGCCGTCGAACTGCCGCGCCGTTATGAACAGCGGAATCAGCACGTCCGTGTAATCATGGTAGTAGTTTCCGACGTATCCTCCGATCGTGAACACCACAGCAGGGACCGACGTCTGGTTGACGGTGCAAGCCGGCGCGACGGCGCCGATGCTGGACGACCGGACGGTAACCTCCTTGATATGCTGCATCGCAGAGCCGTCGAACTTGCGGGCGTAAGGCTTGATCCGCCACGCCTTCTCCTCCCCTGCTTCCGAACCCACGACGACGATGGCAGAGGAATCGCCGTGAATCCTAACGTCGCCGGCCATCTCGCACACGTCCGTCCGCCGATCGGAAAGATCACAGATAATCTTCTCTCTTCCCTTTTGCTCTGTAAATCACGAACCAATCTCCGACAATTACATAATTCTCCGACGGCGACGTCCCACCTAATCCATTTCCTGTTCTTTTCCGGCTTGCAAATTAAAGACTCACCTAACTGCTGTTTCGCAGCGTTGCCCTTCTCCGGCGTTGACTTCTCATTCGACTGGAAAACAGAGTCAGCGCCCGGACTGATCGCCTCCCGGTCTCCTCCTCCACCGTCTTCTCCTCAGCCATGGAAAAGAACACAGACATTAGCAATCTCTTCTTCTTCCTTCCTTCCTTCCTTCCATGATCAGGTCGATCGAGCTGGACGGAGACTCACCTAACTGCGCAGCAGTAGCAACGCCTTGCGTGGATCCGTCGGCGCCCTCCCGGCCATCTCCTCCACCTGGAAATCGACAAAGATTGAAGAAAACCGAGAAATTGTTTCTCTGAAGAAGAAATTCGATATTTCGATCCCTCACTTGATGTCGGTGGACTGGTCCAAGCTCCGTAGAACAGAGACAATTGTCGGTCGACTGTATCAGAGCAAACAAAAGGACAACCGGCGGCCCAGTTCGTCAGATTCTCCATGAATGAAAGGAGGAGGAGGAGGAGGAGCAGCAGAGATGGGGAATTCGCAATTACCTGCAAAGACAGAGATGGCGAGGAAGCAGGTCAAGGCGCCGAGGGAGATCCCCAGGAGCCAGCGCAAGGCGAGCTTGCTGGCCTCCATCCGCTTCTTCATGGCCATCTGCTGCTGCAGGGAGGTGATGGAGGAGCTGGCGGCGGCGGAGGTCTCAGGTCTAGCTGCCTGCCTCCATGGGAGAGTTAAAGGCGCCTGGCGAGTGGCATTATTGAAGGGGATTGGGGGTGAGGCAACTGGCCACGGAACTTGACAAAAAACAAAAATGGCGGAGATCGGAGAGCTTCTGCGGTCAATCTTTCTTCTTCATTTTCGTCTTCTTTAGGAGTGTAAACCAGAGTAACTCTAGTTGGGTTCGATTAAATATATTTACTGAAATAGGTAAATATGGAATTTTAATGAAATCGAAATAATATTTTGATTAATTGATAATTTTTTAATTTATTTTTTTTATAGATGATCGTAAAATCGATCATGTAAAAATACTGAGTAACGGATTCCATCTTTTACTGAAGAGAATCAATCGTATGCTAATTTATTCGATTAACGAGTCAAATTTGAGTCTGATTTTATGTTCGAAAACGAGTAAAATTTGAATATGATTTGAAATTCGAAAATGAGTCGAGCTTGAATTTATCAGTATTTAATTTGTAAATTCATAAATATTATTTATTTAAAATTTTATAAAATATTATATATTAATAAATCATGTTTAAATTAAATTTATTTAATTTTTAAATCAGTTATTTTTAAATCATGTTTGAATAGTTCATAAATTATTTAATTTTATTATAAATCAAATTCAAATTTAAAAATTAAAATTTAAATTGAATTCGAATCGAATTCAAACTTAAGAAAAATAAACTAAGTCAAACTTGATCATCTACTTATTCAATTAGATTCAATTAGATTATACCTCTTTTCCATGGCCAAACCAGAAAAGGACAGGTTTTAACGTGAACTCCTGGATCATCTGAGGACACTGAGAATATTCTCTAACACAATCATAATCTTATATTATCATTTTAACTATTGTTATTAAAAAAAACGATCACATTATTTTGGTTTTTTATATATAATCAGATCCTGAGATCGTATTATATTCCTACTTTTTTAGAATTCGAATTTTAATTCTTTTATTTATTCATTTACTTATTTTAGCACTTGATTTGACACTTTAGGCACTTTGATTTGTACGAGCGAAAACTATTTTTTTATCCCCATATATATAACCGAGTTGGTATTCGAATGACAGAATTATTTAATTTCTACAGAATTCATTCTCATGGGATTATATTTATGCCCTCTCACTTAAAAGGTTATGCATCTGATACTATGATTTATTCTCCTCTTGTTATGGGATAGACAATGAAGCCAATGATCGGAGTGAATGTTGCTATTTAGGGCATAAATGAGTTGGTTACGATGCAACAAATTTCATCTTTTGCAGAAGAAAAGAGAGTGAACGTTATTATTATCTTTTGTTACATTAACCTAAAATTTACTCTTGTGAAATATTCAAACATTTAGGCAGCCAAACAAGTTAGCAGTAAGGCTGACTCATGGAATTAAACAAAGAGTTCCCACTGATGTATACACCACTTCTGGACATAAGCAAGTTAGGCACACAACTTGCCTAACTTGTTCACTAAAACTGAGATCAAACTTGGTTGGCGAGTCAACTGGTTAGTTCTTTCAGCACTCACTGGTTGGCATATTGTCACTTGTTCGAACTCTCCCAGCTTCCTCGCTCCTCAGCCACGGTGCTTTGGACATTAAACCCTAAACTCTAAATCCTAAATCTTAAACTCCGAAATCCTAAGCCAAGTCAATAACTTCCAAATGCATTGCTTGGTTCGAGGGCAGGAGACAAGGCTGGCCTGCACCTTGCAACGTGGGTTGCCTCTAGATATCAAAAACTAATGGCCAATGTTTCGATAGGGAACTTGAGTAAAAGCACAAGCATCTAGTTTAATTTACATCGATTCGTATTAAAAAAAAGTTCATCAATCTATTGGTGAGATAATAATAATAATAATAATAATAATAATAATAATAAATTTTTTATCTACTAAGTGGGGTCGACTGACTGCATTGTTGATGAGATTAAGATGGAAGAATTTATAAGTTTGATTTTTAAATGGCATTCATTGATTAAGTATTCTAGTGGTACTCTTCTTGAAAAGGTCAAAATAGATATATACTGGATATATAGGTTTCATAAAGATTGTGCTCTCAAAATGAGTCTTCTATCATAAGCATCAACCTAATGATCTTTTTGAGTGTTAAAAATGCTTAACTAGTGGTAAAAAAATAATTTCTCAAATTTAATCATTAAAATTATAGTCGTTGGATTATTACTATTGAGGATTTTCCGCCTTGTCTTCTATACAAGCAATGCTAACTCTATATTATATATTCTCGTATAGTTGAATGATGTTTGAATGACTCACAATAATAAAGAAGACATCACTACTCTACTTCGTTTTCTTAAATAGAAATTTTCTATTTGAGATCTCAATAAAGCTTAATTATTTCTTGGCATTGATCTTTTTCCATATTTAGAAGGGCTTCTTTAACAAAGTAAAATTGATTGCACATATCTTATATCTACACCGATTGTTGTAACTTATCTTCATTTGCGTCTTTCACTACTTTGACTAGTTTGTCTATATCTTCATCTTTCACTACTTCGATCGAGCCCTTCAATATATCGTCTTTGTAGTCAATCATGCTCGGTAATTTATTATGCATATACTAAACAACATTAGAAATGTTAATCTTTTTCTATAAAGCTACACGACATGTGAGATATATACTTCTAGATATGCTGAATGAGTTGGTTCTCATGAGGATCAACATTCCACTAGTAAGTATGCAATATTCTTTTATCGAAATCTAATATCATGGCATTTTCAAAAGTGACCTATCGTGTCTTAATCCAACACTGAAGTTGAATACAAAACGATTGCTAAAGAGACCTTCCAAATTATTCGACTCGAATTCCTTCTCTCTGAGCTATGTTTACCTACCATTAATGCTCCTAAAACTTCATATAATAACACTGGAGCGATATATTTTGCTACAAATTCAATCTTTTATGTTCCTACAAAACATATGAAAATTTATTTTTACTTTGTTTAGGAACAGGTGATAATCAAATAGTGTTTGTCTCTTGTGTCTCTACACATGATTAGATTGTCGAAATCTTAAGCGAATAATGAACTAGACAACATTGACTCGGCAGGTTGGCAACTAAACTCAATACCCACCATGTCATGTTGAATTTACATAGGGCAATAACAACACAATTGATTTGATCATCACAATTTACTATATAATTCATATTTATTGTCACAATTATGTTTCTTTAATGAACAAAACTCAAAAGGCTTTCCGTTTTATTAGAATCATATCAAAAGTATGTCCTTTTTTTCATTTAATTTCAAAAGAGTGTTTCATTCGCCTCTTTTCAAACTATTTTTATTTTTAGATATTATTATAACAACTAAAAGATTATAACTAATACATAATTATAACAATTACGAAATTATAACTTACTACATAATTAAAATAATTATGAATTTATAGTTGTTATATAATTATAGCTGCTATGACTCCATAGCTGCTACAACTGCATAGTTATAGCAACTATGATCTCATAGTGATTATAACATAATGCTAGCTAATATTGATCAAAAATAAACTATATATATGTTGTAACATTATGATTCGTAGCTTTTATAATATGATGTTGATTTGGGTTTAGGATTGAGTATTCGGTTAAAATCAAATCGAACCGAATTAATTAAAACAGAACAAATTGAATTTTTTCGAACTAACCGAGCCAATCAAATTTTTAAATAAAAATCAAATAAATTAAATTGATAAAATATCGATTAATTTGATTAAAAAATTGAATTAATCGAGTCAATTGAATTTTTCAAGTATTATCGATTAGTTAGGGATTTATAGGTTCAATTACTTAGAAGTTTACCGATTATTTTTTATTTTAGCTTATTTGGTTTATTAGGTTTAACCGAAAAAGAGATTTTAAAATTGAAATCGAATCGAATTAACCAATATAATTAAATTTTTTAGAAAAACTTTAAATTTAAAAATAATCGAATCAAATTTTTAAATTCGATCGATTCAATTAGTTTAATCAAATTTTTGTTCACTCCTATTTGTGTTGACTAATATTGATTAAAAATAAAGTATCCATATTATAATAAAATATTATTAGTATAAGTGATACTATAATGTAATATTGATAAGTTGACTAAAAGAGATAAAATGGTCATATTATAAAATATATGAACTATAATCACATGTTACAACGCAGTTTATTAATGTTGATAAGATTGAAATATCCATATTGTAACAATTATAAATATAATTATAACATAGTTTATTTATTTATGTTGATTAAATTTAAAATATCTATGTTATAGTAGATATAAACTCATAGCTATTACAATAATATCAAAAATAAAATATAAACTCGTAGCTATTACAATAATATCAAAAATAAAAGTAATGTTGTGGGGAGGACTAATATGGCTATGATAGATTGGTTTGTTGGTGAAAAAAAAGGAGTTTCTAATGCTTATTATTTTTTCATGCCACGGGGTTTGGAAGTAGCTTGGAGTCTGGTGGTGTGGAGGCCAGAAGTTATGCCTAAACATCGGTTTATCTTGTGGATGTTAGCAAATGGGCACTTGAGAACTAAAGATCGCGTGGAGTATGAGCCTAACAAGTTGTGTGAGTTATGCCAACTTCATGAAAAAATCAACCATCACTTATTTTTTGAATGTCCCAAGGTTTGTGAGGTATGGGGCAAAGTCAAGCATTGGCTTGGTATTGGATAAAATTTTACTTCCTTTGACAAGATGCAGCAGGTTCTTAGACGACATTACAAGAATGGGCGACGAAAAACTAAGGCGTGCTATCTCGACATCTCTAGCTTGATATATATACTATATATGGGAGGCACGTAATCGAAGGTGTTATCAAGGCATTATTCTGAATTTTAATTGGATTTTTCGTAAGGTGCAGGTCCATGTGTATCAGTTTGTAGATCTCAAGCCACGGTAGTATCCAAGTTACCGGTGGCTCTGTTCCTGAAATGAGATTGGTTTTGTGGTCTGTGGTGCTTTGTATGGCCCGTAGATGGACATGTAAGCATTGTGATGTGGGGACATGTGGGGCTATGGTGTCTTGATGTTGGTGGTGTCATGAGCTTGATGTAGTTTCTTGTGTGATGGGTCATATGTGTGTGCCTAACGGTTAATATTGTCTAGGCTATGATGCTGATCTTTTGATTGTACAGGTCTAACCTATTTTTTATTTTATCTATATGAACCATTTTTCAAAAAAAAAATAAAAGTAATTTCAGGAATAAAAATATAGTGATGGGATGAAATACTTTTTTTCATAATAAATAAAAAAGAGATATATTTTTGACTATTTTAATTAAAACGCCCTTATTCGGCTATAAACCCTTGTAAAAGCTTATACGGCTAATATATATTTTTTCTAACAAGTTGATGGATTTCTCATGACTACGACAACGACGAGGAGCATGGCGCTGCAAAAGGTGCAGGTCCCCATTGAAGGAAGAGAGCGACGACGATAACGATGGGTGCAGGTCCCCATTGAAGGGAAACGACGATAACAACGATCGAGGAGCATGGCGCCGCGGTGGGCTATGAGGAAAGGAATACAAATGGTTTTAAGATGCAATTTCATTAAAAAAAAAGTGTGAAAAATGATTTTAAGATGCAATTTCATTAGAAGTGTGAAACGTGGCTCCGGGAGATAACGACGAGGAGCATGGCGCCGCAAGAGGTCCCCATTGAAGGGGGCAACGGCCTGCTCCAGCGTCGAGCTCATGGCAAAAGACAGACCACCCATCTACAGAAGCGTCGAGCTCATGGCAGAAGACAGACCCATCTAAAGAAGAGAGAACTACTGCAGTTGAGATAAACAAGTTAAAAATCGGACCAAAAGTCAGCGTTGACCCAATTGTTCATCACGCGCTAGCTTTCTGTTAGATTGGTCCCATTTTTTCAGTAAACTTCGCTTGTTAGATTCTCTGTGTTGATTAAACAAGTAATCAAGTGGACGGATTCTTGTAAAATCGACAGACTTTTAGTTTTGGAGTTGACTTTGATCTATTGGTGCACAAATATAAAAGTGTGGATGAATAAATTTGATATCCGACTTCATAAAAATTTATTTATATTCATTATATATACACATAAATTAATTTAAAAAATAATATTAATAAATAAAATTTATAAATCATATTTAATAATAATTTTTTTTATCAATATAATAAATAAATAAATTTATATTATTAAATTCAATAACTAATCAATCAAGTTTAACAATCAAACAAATTTAAATTGCAAACTCAATAACATATAAACAAACCAAAATCAAACTTTTAAAAAAGAAATCAAATCAATGAATCAAACTAAAATCAACGTAGATAAAACAAAATTACCCATTTTTTTCCTAAAATATAAATAATATTAACTCACCATATATACTTATCTCTTCAAAATGAAATCAATATATAATCACACTTAAGAACAACTATATCTAACCTAGTAGTCACTCTATATAAGAACTTTCACTACACTACACATCCTAACCAATCTAAGTCTTCCGGGAGAAAGCAAAAGTTAAAGGTTTATTATGTATTAAGCAGTCCATTCCATGTATGACCCAAACTAGTATAGTCCAATTCAGTTGACAAACTAGAGAATGGGGTTCGCCAAATACACTAAAAGCCACCAAAAATTATATAAAAGGATTATTGAAAGCAATGAAAACATTCTGCAGAAATACATTTAAGTTGATAATTTTTATCCACACTAGGTTTTGACTAGACTAATCGTCTCATTTCCCTGCATGTAAACAAGGCTTTGGTTGATGGCCATGATCAGACAATCAGTCCTACAATTGAATCAAACGTTGAGGTTAAGGTCGATGCATACAAACTGTAGGCTTATACATATAATCTTGCGCGAAAAAGGTCATTCACCATGGCTATTAAACATATACACGAGTGCTAAGTCTTGCGCGATACTAAACCCGAGCATAAGATTCATCAAGCACAGATTCCTTGTCTTGAAACAAAAGAAGGGAACCAGTTTTCATAGCAAACCAGCATCCTTGAGAGCTGACTCAAAAGCTTCTTCGCTCCTCCAGTCGGAAATCTGTGATATGAGCGGGTGGCTCTTTCTTGAGAAATTGTTTGAGAAAATACTGCATGAAAATTTAGAATATAAGACATACCTCAGGGATAGGATGTTGAAAGTGGTTCTGAATTTTCTCCATAACTAACTTGTCCCTGTCAGTGCATAGGAAATTGAAGACAGCACCTATTCCAAAAAAAAAAACAAAATAGTATATCACATCAGCAGAAGTTTCTTTAACACAAAAAATAACACAACCTCAGCTTAAACAGGGCAAAATAAGTAGAATCTTAACAATCCCAAGAATCTGATTGCAGCAGACACCGAGCAGGTTTAGCAACAGTAGTAACACGCAGCTAACAATCAATAGAAGGTCACTCCTTTTTTCTAGATAGCAAATAAGTGCAAGGTAATGAAGAAGTTTCGAGAAACAAAATGTGCTCGTGGTACTCGTTAACTTCCTATTAAGGAACTGTTGTAGTTCATCCATGTACAAGTTCCCAACTCGTGTTTGCCAGCAAATCAAGGAAAAACTGGTTTATAATAGAATCCTTTAATAAAATAGTAGACTATATAATTAGACCACTAGGAAGTTCACTTTATGTAATTACTGTCACCTACTATAATGAACAAAGAAACAAATAAATCAATTATGAACTAATCAAGTGAAACAGAAAATTCAAAATCTGAATTATATGTATTACTCTAGAGTGGAAATGTTATTCAAAGAAAAGACAAGACTTACCTTTGCTACCAAATCGACCAGTTCTTCCAACTCTATGTAGGTATAGTTCACAATCTGGCTCAGAAGGATTGGTGTGCTTTACAGGTAGATCGTAGTTGATAACCAAATTAACCTTCAATATAAGAAAAAGCATGAGAAATATAGACAGTGATAAACTACTTCATACATTAAGTTAATACCTGTCTTTGATCAAAACCACGAGCCAGCAGATCAGTGGTTATGAGGACTTTGGTTAATCCATCTTTGAATTCTTTTATAATCTTGTCCCTGTCTTCTTGACTGAGAGCACCTTGAACTGATGTGCACTCATAACCCTCTTGAGACAGTGATTGATGCAACATTCGAGCACTATGTCTTGTGCGTACAAATATAATTGTCTGCCCCACCTTTTGCCCAAATTCAAAAATCTTGTTTTTTATTACCTCTATCTTAGCATTTTCATTTGGACAATAGACCTTATATTGTTTTACTTTTTCCAAGGTAAGTTCCTCTTTCTTCACAAATATTTGATTTCCATCATTAATTACTCTTGAGACAAACGCCTTCACATTTTCATTGAAGGTAGCAGAAAAAAGAAGTACCTAAGAGATAAAGCAAGAAAAATGCAATCAAGATTCAAAGTTCAAAATACTTTCATGAGACAGGATAATATAACAATAAATGAGTTGTGTTTGGTCTGAGGAAACTATTTTCAATTTTCTATTTCTAGTTTCATTTTCTAGAAAAAAAAAAAGAAATTGTAAGAAAAATAAAAAATTTGGTCAACAATTTAACATCATTGTATAATAAAATGCAATTTTTATCTTCTCCAATAACAGGAAAAAATTACTAAAAACTATTGAGAAATAAAAAAAACTTGTTTCTATTTTATATAAAACAAATACACAAGTATCTCAAGGATGACAGACTCTTCTTATGGCAACTGACTAATGCGCATAGAATTATACTCCAACTGAAACAACTGCCCAAGTTTCTTTACTCAGAGTAGTTAGTGAAAGTGCAATCACAATGATTAAGCAGAATTTGACATATAAATCACAATGTAAACCATTACATTAGTAACTAATATATGAATTAGTTAATCAGCTCCTTTTCGTTCATACTATTTTATGATCATGCCATCTTTTGGAAAATAACTTAAGTGCTCACTAGTTGATGAAGATCTGCAAACTTTTGATTTACTGATTGACTAAGTTTAAAATGCCAAAATTCAGCATCTTACCAGCATGATGGAAAATTTAGGAGAATTAAGAGGGTGAATGTCATAAGCAAAAGAATATCGTAAACAAGGTTTACTAGGGAAAACAGGAATAAACATACATCATATATCAAGGGATCTGCAAACCAACAGCTTTTGCATGATTATCCTACGGAGTCGGATAAGTTGACTGATTACCATTAGAAAGGAAATCAGGATTCAATCAACATCCTTGGCTTCTGACTAGCTTGATTGTTTTAAAGTTTCTTCTCAACAAAACTCACAATCAGTGATATGTTTGGGTGACACATTGAAATATCATAGGTCATGTATGGATTATATAATTCAGTCAGCTCTCTTTTCGCATTTAGGAGTTCACAATGATCATGTTTCTTGGGTGATCCGGTGGGTGCTTCATGTGGCATTAGTAGATTATGTATGCCATCTTATTACAGAACGAAATACAAATCATGTGGATCAAACAGGTATATGATAACAAAGTTAGCAGTCAATTCAGATCCCTTTTGGCTTATGAATGTGAATAAGCAAACCTCCAAAGACCTGGGAACACCCTCAGAAGAACATGTCTGCTGTGTGGATGAAATGATGATGAAATGGAGATCACTTGTTTGACTATTGTCAGAAGGAGAGAACATCTTGGAGTTTGGCCTGATAAATAATCAGTGGAAAGCCATTCTCCCTATGAACAGACACTGGAATTTGAGGGCCCCAGTGCTTTATTGCAAATCCAAAACAAGCATCTTGCTCTTTGCTTAGCGTTTGCAGTCGTGGCCATGCCACAGATTTAATAGGCAAACACGAATTAACCATAAATCAATTTAACATTAAAACATATTAAAAAAACAAAAAAAAAATATGAAGCATAAAAGAAGAGGTATAACACATGGAGAGTTGATTGTGATGTGAAGAAGTGCAAAGCAAATTAGCATTCAAATCCTTCAAGGATTTGCAAAATTATAGAAATAAGAAAGTTTTGCATGGGATAACTAATTTTGAGCCTAATCAGATAATCTATATAACAATCTAGGAATTCAAAATGGAGAGAGAGATTTAAAACTATGCAAAGAAATGTAGAGAATTCACAGAATAACAAATACACAAGAGATGGTAATAAAAGTAATCTTCATCAACAACCAATGTTAACAATAAGTACTCAGGTCAGCTAGAGGGACAGATGACGAAAAAAAAACTTCTTGATAACAAAGGAAGAAAAGATCAAAACTGTATTTTCATTAAATATTTAATAACTACACCACAGAAAGCTTTCGAGATGAAAAATCATGATTACAAACCATACTTTTGTTTGGAACATCATATCAAATGGGATTAGAGAAACTTCAAACAAATAATCCTAATGGCATTTGAGGTTTGAAAGAGTTACTGATTAAAGACATACTTTGATTAACTAAATTAAATAATAAAATTTTATAACTTAGAAAGATGTTTAGAAAAGGTTTACAGTATCAATTTTATAAGAATAAAGGCAACATATAATGCTCTAACTATCGAGGAGTTAAATTAATAAGTTACAACAAGAAACTTTTGAAGAAAAGATAAAGAATAAGAGGTGAAATGGATTTTTCTAAACTCAGTGGTTTTTTGCCTAGAAGATAAATTACAAATGTAATTATTTAATAAGTCAACTAATGCAGAAATATTTTTAAAAAATAAAGAAGAAGAAAAAAGATTAGTACAGTTTTATTGACTTAGAAAATCTTACTAAACATCAATTGTGGTTGGTTTGCTGAGGAAAATTATCTAATCATTATATTTATGTGGCAAAAGACATTGGTACAAAGAAAGTCAATAATTAGTGTTACACTTATAAGGCATGCGACAAATAATTTTCTTTTAACAATGAGTTTACATCAAAGTCAAACATTATTATTTTTTATTCCTTTTCATTAGTACTAGGTGTCAGATGTAAGATAAGCCTCTCTGGTGGATGTTATTTATTGTATTATCTCAATTAATGAGAGACTGGATAAAACAAACTAGAGGGAAACTTTCAAAGTAAAAGTTAACGAAAATAGAATATATAAAAAAAGCAGTTTGAAGTATATAAGGAGTAGTTAAGTTGGATAAATCCTTGCAAATAATAAGGATTATGATATATTAGAGAAATTATTCAATAAAAAGGATTGGTGAAGATATCATTAATAGGATTACAAAATGGTTAACTTAGAGAAAAGGTTCAGCGGTGATGCAATCATTGTTCACCTTAGCTAAAAGAATTTTTTTTTAAGTTGTAGAATAACTAACCATGTTTGCAGGTCATAGTGCTGAAAAGTTAAGAAACAAACACAAACACATAAAATAACAATATAGAAAATGTAGGAATGTCAAGATGCATGCATAGGAATACAAGAAAAGATATACAAAAATATTACTAATGGAGAGCAACTAAATGTAGCTCATATGGATAATAAAATGAAAGAAAATAGATTAAAATGGTATAGATGTATTCACACAAGCAATTAGGTAAATTGAATCAATTATGTTTGAAGGTATGAGGGACAAAGAGAGGATAAGAATCTCTACTCGACACAATTAAAATAGTGACTCGGATCTAAATATTACTATCAACATAGACTTATATAAAGGTCAATAGTGGAATAAAATCTATGTAACAGACCCATATAATGAAGAATCATGGTTTGGCTGTTTTGTTGTTGCTAAAAATCAATGAGGTATAGTAGCATAAGAAGCTCCCCCATCCTGTTGTTGCTTGGAGTCACCCCATCAATTCTAGAAGGAATTTTATTTCATGGTGTTTGTTTCTCCACGCCAGCCAACCCCTGCAATGACTACTCTCAACATCAATATGTCGCCCTCATATGTAATCTCATCTCTCACTTTGTTTCATTCCATCAATGGGCCAATGATGGTTGGCAACCACAATTTCTCACAAGCTTTTCTCAATCACCCTTGAAACAATTGTTCCTAGTCAACGAGGGCAGAATCCTCACTGAAGTCGATGCAAGAAAAGGCCTACAAAACTAGTTTATCTTGTTTGTCTCTTCCCTATTGAATCCCTCTACTCAATGTCATTGCCCTCTCCCTTTTACTTGACAGTCACCTTTTCTAATTGACAATCATCCCTTTAATCGTTTGCAACCCGCTACCGATAGAGTATTGTTGCTTCACCTCCTCACCACCTGTCGCACTTACCTACCCACATGAGCAAAGCGTATCGCTGAAGTCCTCTCTATTCACAAGCACACATGAGTGAGCCTTCTGTTATCGAACCCATGTCTTTGATCACCACTTTGCTTTGATCGTTAGTTGTTCCCATTGTCACTCACCACTTACCAAGCATTCCCAAGTAGCTCAGACCATTGAGCATCCTAAAGACCTACATTGATGCCCTCCAATAACCACAACAAAATCACAATTGTGATCATTAATTAGTTTTGATTAGCTATTATAGCCTTAAAAAAAAGGGAAATAAATGGTCCACATAAAAGATAAAAGAACAAAAAACAGACAAAGGGGTCAAAAGGAAAGATGACACTGAGGAAGATGAATAGTGGTCGCTGATACAGCTTTGTCTGTCCTGATTAGTGGATGTTGGCTCTATAACAGAAAGACAATGATGGTGTTGATGGGTGTCGATGGAGGAGAGTATTGTTACCCAAATAGATGAAAGGGATGGTGGTTTCATATTAGCATTTGGCCAAAGCTGGAGGTATCTTGGACTGAGTGATAGCCTAATAATGTAATAGATAATGTGCCCAGTAACTGTGAATCATCTTGGATAGTGCAATCTAAAACCAAGTGAACAATAGTTGTCGAAAGGATTGAATGGGAAAGACCTTGTTAACTCATGATGCTCCCAGCACACAGAACATGATGGTAAAAGAAAAGAATATCAAGGAGGACAAATAAGATGAAAATAGCACTGATATCAAGTTAACATAGGTAAAAGAAAATAATATTCCCAATTCATTTATTTATATTGGCTAAGTCTTTATTTTAACATTCAATATGGAAGAGATAACGACAGCTAGTAAAATTTTATTATTCAACTAAGCAGACTGATTTCAACCATTTGATTAGCTATGAGTAAGGTAAAACACAAAATGAAGTCAAATGCAGGTGGAAAATATTATAGACAAAATAAGAATGTTTAGATTATGTGTCAAAAACACAGTTGAACACCTTATAAATTTTGGATTTTTTTTTCTTTTTCAAAAACTCTATGTATTATAGGAGTTCAAATAAACACTAGCAGAAATGAACTCTTAACCATAATGGTGAATGTATGACAGAAACCAAACCTGGCAACCACCACTACTCCTTTGAATCTCTTTCCTAAGTCTTTCAGAATCATCCCTAAAGCCATCCTGCACTCAGAAACAAAATAGAGAACAAAGATCAATAGAACAGGAAAGATGACCAATTATAGCAAAAAAAAAAAAAAAAAAGACTCGGTGTAAGCTTTTGGCTTCTCCACATTACAAGACAACACAGACATCTAAGAAAACCAACATAATCAAAAAGTCTTCGAAGTGTCATCATGAAGATTGATAAATAAGATCTTGAAAAAAGAAATAATTAAATGAGATGTTGAAAAAAGAAATAATCAGTGGCAAGTAAATAGATCAATACTTTAGGTAACACTTGCGCACCATCACCAAGGTGGCTGTGGAATTCTGGAGTTCCTTGTTATTTCTTGTATACCTCTTAAAAGAATGTATTCCTTCATACTACTATAATAATCAACTCAAACATCAATAAATCCATAGTTAATTTTCCTTAAAAAAATAAAACCAAACCATGTTGATTGAGCAACTAGTGATAATGGTGCAAAACCGTGCTGCATTCTTTCAGTATAAAATCTTGGAAATTTGATGCATGACAAGAGCATATATATACAGATGCTAACTGAAAACCATGGTTAGAGTCAAGAAATATTTTGCATGACTCTTTGAGTGACAGGGACATAAAGATGCTCCAATTGGAAATTAGAAATCACATCTCCCATGGAAGTCAAAGTATCATCAGAGAACTTCATCTATAGGCTGGGTTTACTTGATGGATAACTTCATGTGCAAAGGGAAGGGGAGGAAAGCCACACATAATTAATGTATATAAGCAATCTATGATTAATTCATGTGCAATTTGTAACATTTTCCTTCTCCCTCTCCCTCACACTCCTGTCTTCCCGGACAACCCATCAAAGCTTAAGTTGGCAAGAGACTCTAATTATAAACACTTGCAAACACCAAAGTTTCATTCCATTAAATACATGGTATACCATTCAGGATAGATCTCATAGGTCCATCATAGAAACAATTGAATGTGTTCTATTAATTCTTCCTCAAGTAAAGAATTGTGTAACTTTTGAGATGATATGAACGACTTTAACATGAAAAATAGATTTCATAATTAGAAGAGTTGAATCTATCAAAGTGGCAGGTGTGAGGGGTGAAGAGAGACCATAATCCAACATTAGTCAACATGATACAAAAGAATATAATCTAATCAATTTAAATATTAATGGTGATATATCCTTATATAGAGCTCCATTGAAGTGGAGATTCATGTAACTTACTTCAAATAGATATACCAAATACAACTTGATAATGATGATAATAGCATTATCAAAAAGAAAAAAAACTAATAAAAAAGTGCTAGTCGATGAAAATAAATAATCAGAGAGTAAAACTTTTGAGCAAAGGCATGACATTATTGTAACTTAAGATCACAAAGAAGCTATCCAATCCCTACCTCAGCAAGCATGTGATCTGCCTCATCAAAAACAAGTATTTTAACATCCCTTGTGCTCAACTTTTTTGCTGTTGTCCACTTCTTGATGGTCCCCGGAGTGCCAATCACGACTTGGTCAGTCACTGAAGGTCGTTTATTTATCGGAATATAACTAGCAGAATCCGTTGGTATTGCGCACATTGCAGTTATGCCAGTATACTTCCCCATCTTCATGAGGACGGCATGATTCTGTATCATTCCTCTATACAGTTAGGAATCTCTATACGAAATGCTGAAGGCATGATTAAAAAAATCATCAAAATGAACAGCAAAACCTGCTGAGCAAGCTCCCTAGTAGGGCAAACGCAGATGGCTTGGGGCACCTTCTTGCTCGGATCAACTCGGCTCAACATCCCCAACACAAAACAAGTTGTTTTACCCGATCCATTATGAGCTTGAGCTACCAAATCTTTATACGGAGGTGTAAGAATCATAGGCAGAGTAATAGCCTGAATCTTGCTGGGCCTGCTAAAACCCATTTCCACATATAACCCGTTGATCAGTTCATTTGACAAATTCAAGTCTTCGAACGCCACAGCGGACGTATAAACAGTATCACCAGATGTAACCTATTCAGATGATCGACCCAGTCATTCAGAGTATCCAAACATAAAAATACTAAATCCGTAGAAGTCAGAATTACTCAAAAGTTAGATCCCTAACATCAGGCAAAAGGCCAGCAAGAGCAAGAAAAGGGAAAAAAAGGAAAGGAATATTTACGGCTTTGATATCGGATTCGTCAGGGTCCTCCAGCAGGCGACTGTCATCAGGTACGTTCGCTGCCTGGTTTTCACCATCCTTCACATCGGAGATGGAGAGGGATTCGATCTTCTTCAACTCCGAGGGATCGGCAGCCTCCGACGCTTCCTTCTCCTCGTCGGACTGCACGTCCGCCCAGGACAGCTTCGCCTCCGTCTTTGGCGGTGCCGACTCGCTGTCTGCCATGGGAGGAGAGCAAGAGGAGAGCTGGCAGAAGATCTGGAGAGCAGAGACCAGGAGAGGGAGAGGGGCAGTCGGCGAGAGACGCCGCGGATGGGGATGGGGCAAAGTTGTAAATAAGTCGATCGGATTCAGGCCTATTTTTTATTTGTAGGGAAGGGAGATGAGAATGACGGTGATTAAATGGGCTGGGCTCTGTTTGAATCCATTCGGCCCATTTACGTATCTTGCTGGCGATGGTATGAACTATCCAAGAAATATATATACACGCCCTCGCCGCGCAATCCGACCACCGCCTCGGACGCGATCGACACGCCGCTCGTTGGTGTTTCATCTGGCATCGGATTTCGACCGAATAGTGATCGGAATCCGACGGAATTCGGTCGGAAACAGGGTCGGCAGTGGGCGTGCAGTGGGGGCGGTTGTTTCCGGCCAAATTCGTCAGATTCCGGCCACTATCCGGCCGGAATCCGACGCCGACCAAAGCGCCAGCGAGTGGCGCGTCAATCGCGACCGAGGTGGCGGCCGGTGACGGTCGGACGGCTACAGCAGCGGTGGGTTAGAGACTCACGCATAGTCGCGCACGGAGTTGTCGCGCAGCATAGCAATCTCCTATATATATATATATATAGAGGGAGCGGATGACAGCGATTTTGGGATCTCGAATTGGCGTGAAGCGGATAACGGCGAGGGCAGCTCGAATCAACGATTCGACCGCGTGATTTTGGGATAGGCGGGATTTTATTTCGGAGCCACGGAAGACGCACGCGAGGTGGAAAAATCGTGCCACGTCAGCTGTCATGCACGAGTCGCAGATGAGGAGTCACGCAACATAGCAACTATATATATATATATATATATATATATATATATACAAGAGTGATGCTACTTGTCACAACATATTCCCGTCATAAATTTGTGATGGGACTTGCGTTCAATCACAATCACTCATTCAATCACAATCATCCATTCAATCTACGATCAGGATTTAATCTTAATTTTAAAATTTTGTCACAACATTTGTGACGGGAAATTGTGACAAGTAGCTTTATATCGACTTGCGACTTGCTTATATTTTTGATAAGTGAAAATCCTAGAAGGTTAAAGTCGACTCAATGCGTAATAGGGGAAGTCCTTAAAGTAAGGTTTCCTGACAAAGAAAATCCTAGCTAGAGATAAGACCTCTTAGTGTAAAAAAGTCTCTAGGGTAAAATCTCTATGTAAAATGAAGAAATTCCGGAGGTAAAACCTCTTAGCAAGATGAGAAAGCCTAAAAAGAATAGCCTCTTAGTAAGGAAGTCTTAAAAGTCTACGAGTAACTTGTATTTTAGGTTTTGGATAGACTTGAACTTATGCGATGTCTTGAGATAGAAAGGGTTTCAAGAAGTGATTCAGGTCATGAAATAGAAACAACTAGATTCAAACTAATTAAAAACGAAATGTTTAATTTCTATTGCTTGAGTTTCTTGTTTGTATTTTCTTATATCTATTGTGTAATTAACTTTAATTATAGACTCGAGCTTGCAAATTCCCAACACGATTCAACATCTTGCTACTCAGCATCTTGACTCGAGTGCTCATTGTGACTCCCACTATGCGACATACTAAATCACTCTCAAGTGCTTAGCATCCCATAAGATATCATTTCGAGCTTTTTGAATCGGACTTCATTCGAATCTACTCTTCAGTCTGGCTTAAAAGGGGACTTATGATATCCAAGTAATAATTCGCCTCTAGCATAGCAGGCTCAACCTACATGGTCAGCTTCACTTCGACAAACTCAATACATGTGACCATGCTCCAAATCAAAATTGGACATAATCGACATACGACCTACAACCCGCAACCCACAAGATCATGAAAATGGAAGAAATATATAGAACAATCTCATTTCCTGTTCATATGCCTACATGAATCCTTCCATGACTTAGATTCCACTTGCTTAGGATCCATCTAGATTCGTCAAAACTTCTACTTCACTAGTCTTATATTCACCTTAACTTAGAACTTCTTTTACTTATCAAACACCCTATCAAACTTTTCACTTATCAATATATTTCAAGTATCCAATCAATCATGATCTAATATATTATCGCAACTCAAATTATATTACTAAAATATTTGAAGTTCAACCAAATACATTAACCCTAATGAAAAAAAGAGTAACAACATATTATTGTATGATTGTGTACTGGTTTTTGTTCATGAAAAAGGAAAAAAATATATAAGAAAAAAAATCTAAAGCCATCATCTCTGCTCTGTTCTGTGCTGTTCTTCTCTGTTCTCTGCTCTGTTCTGTGCTGTTCTGTTCATATGCCTACCTACCATGACTGAGCTTGAATCCTACAGGCGAACGTCACGGTCGCAGTTCTGCTGCTGGACGGACTGGCTGGCGAGATCGATGGAGAGGCTGCAGTTCATGGTCACATCCACATGCCGCCGGATCACCCCCAGCAACTTCACCCTCCCGCCCAACCTCGTCGACGTCGTCACCGGGAGGACCCCGCTCGTCAGCTCCCCCAACAGCTGCACGTCGCCGACCACCCGCTCCGCCATTATGTCCACCGTCACGTTCATGCGGAAGGTGCGGTGCGCCCGCGAGTTCCCCGGCGGCCCGCGGGCCACGCCCAGCTCGCGCCCGTTGAAGTAGACCGCGGTGGTGCTGGGGCCGAACCTGACGCTGGCGGCGTTGGGGTTCTTGATGGACAAGTCGACCAGCAACGTCAGGTTGAGGGAGAAGAACTGCTGTGGGGCGAAAGATAAGGCGGGGAGGTCGACGGCCACCCGCTGCACCGACACGCTGTTGACTGTTATCTCCGGATCCCTTACCCTGAAGACGGTGAAGGCCAGGACTACGATGACGATGGCTAAAACGACGAGGAAGGCCCCGCAGCACCCCCCGCAGATGAGGCAGCGGCGGCGCCGGCGGAGGCGGCTTTGCTTCGAGGCCACCGCTGCTGCCTCTCCCTCGTCGCCGGAGGGCGACTGCAGCGCGCTCAAAGCTAAGGGCGCGATCTGCTCCCGGCTAGCGCTCATGGCGGAACAGAGATCTGCTAACCTTGCAAAGAAGTGTACGGATAATTTTGATCGCAGAAAAAGATTTTGCGATATGCTTATCTTTAATAGTGGAGTGGTTAGCAGTTAGCCATTAAGATCGAAGAGTAATGTGAGTGGGTCAGTTCTTCTTCTGCAACTCTATCTGTGATTGAAGGTTTGACCAGATCAAAGGATAAGAGGAAGGAAGCTCCATTGAAGGATTAAAGAAAGAGACTGATCAGCGGAAAGAGTCAAACGACCGTACACGGTTCATCTTGTGCACCATGTAATGTAGAGCCGATCTCCCACGGGTTTGCACAGTTGATTTTTATAAGGGTATTATTGTCAATAGAAGATTTGAGGTCGAACTTTAGAGGTGAAAATACTTTATACCCTCCTCCGTGTTTCAACCCTTACATTATTATTATTTCTAGTCCCTTGTAATTTATTAAGACTTTCTAAACAGTGGAAGGTCATCTTGGAGGTCTACAGAAGAAATGATAGATAGATTAGATTAAAATTTTAAATCTATTTTATAGATTGATCTGCTTAGGTCCGTGGCCCACATTTGTTGACCGCGGGTTGAAAATTTTTATTTATTTATTTTAAATTTTAAAATTAAAATAGAAAACTCAATGAATTAGTGAATTTGATCCGTCTAAATTACAATTTAAGTTTAAAAATTACAATTTAAGTTTAAAAATTTCAACTTGATCAATTTAAACTGTAATCCAAATTTAAAATTTTTAATATTTTTTAATTGTTTAATAGGCCTGTGGGTTGACCCACAACCTGTCTTGGATTGGGTTGGAGATTTTTCAACCGGTCAAGTTGGTGGGTCGGCCCATCCCGCCCCGCCATATGATGGATTTTTAGTGGGTTGATCTGTTCTGTCATGGATTGGCCCGTTTAACAACTCTAATAACTGACTTTGTGGTCTTGATTAACTCATGTTTATCTATAATCAAATTAATTTAATTTTTAAAAAATATTTAAACTTTTTAATAAAAAATTTAATTAATTTAATAGAAAATAAAAAATTAATTTGTTATTATGTAATAAAAAGTAATTTAATCGATTTTAAAAATTCATAATTGAAGCTGAATGAATTTAACAAAAATAATCGAAATTATTTTTAAAAAATAAATTCTGAACGAATTAATATACCAAATCAAACGTTCAAATTAATTTGATTTGGTTGATTATTTCAGTTAAATTAAAATTTTAGTAAACTCTATTAACACCACTGTATTTGTTGTGATACGAGTCTTTCAATTTTTTAATTTTGAACCCTTTTTTATATTTAAAAAAATGACAATTTGATATTGTATTCCCATGTTTAAATTTTTCTAATTCTAAACTATTTTTTCTTCAAAAAAATAACACATTTCATTCACTCTAAATTGACATTAGTATTATTTCACTACAGCTTATATCACCTCCATTCAATTAGAGTTATTTTTATTTGACTATAAAATTCACTTCTATTTTTATTTTTTTATAATTCAAATATTAAATTTTGATGATCAAATTAATTTTAACGATCATCGATCCACTCTTATAAAAATTAAGATAAAAATTGTTGGGCAATTTACAATCTATTTAATTTTTTCCCCTAAAACATAGTTGAGTTGATTACGACAAAATAGAGTTGCTGAAGTAGACAAGGATTAAATTTCAGTGAAACTGGGGCAATGTCCTCTTCCTCCGTCATGGCCACTCTGCCCAAAAAAAATAAAAATAAAAATTGTTGGGCAATTTACAATCTGTTCATTTTTTTCCAAAACATAGTTGAGTTGATTACGACGGAACAAAATTACTGAAGTGGACAAGGATTGAATCTCGGTGAAACTGAAGTAATATTCTTCTCTGTCGTGATCAACTCATGTAGCTTCCTGATGTATCTCCTTATAAATAATTATGAGATCAACCGTGTGAAATCGTTGGAATGATGAATTTCACCTTTGTTAAAGATAAATCAATTAACATAATAAAATTTTCAAACTATTTAAATATAATTTAATTTAATTTAATTGAAATTTAAATCTTCTTCGTCTAGAAGTCTATCTCATTTAAGAAAGTTGTTATTACGGTAGCATTTTAGTCTGACAATTGTTGAACGCATTGCCGTCCCCATTATTTGGCAGCACGCAGCTTGGTGGCTGCTAAAACACGAACAAGTTGCACGTCAATGCTCACCAGGTTGCCGGTCAATCACGGCGACGACTTGCTTGATCAATTGATGGACTATATTGAATCATGCACGTTGAATAGATTTCTGACAGGTGCCTGTCATTTTCCATTTATTTTAATTATGATTCTCTTTATAATTGATAAATGCAAAATTAATGTATTAATTATGATTCTCAGGGGAACCATTAACTTAATTGGTCCGAGTAACTAACTAGGGGCCGATCGAGATCACCTAGATTTAAGATCGAGTAAGATTGAGTGCAACTAAGGGCAGGGTTGAGTTGGTTAATGCGGAACAGATTTACTATAGTGGGTAATGATTGAATCTCAGCGAAGCCAAAACAATGCCCTTCTCCATAGTGATCAACTGTAGTTTTTTTATTAACATCCTCACATATGATCGTGGGACCGACCGTGTGGAGCAGAGTGCAAGTCAGGTTGAAAGTAGGTTGGAGTTTTATAATTATGATTCTCTTTTTGAGGTTGTTGACGAAGGTTTCTTTTACGATATTGGACTTGCATAGATTCATACATGTCAAAGAGCTCGTCCTACGTAGATTAATACATGTCAAAGAGCTCGTTGAGAATTACCCGACGAGGCTTTTTTGATATTTCAGTTATACTAGAGAAAAAAGAATAGCTGAATAAATTAGATGACAAAGAATAATGTTATCGTACATATGTGACGTTGGTATCTTTATCTTATATAGAGAAACGAGTGTTAGAATACAATCAAAGTCTCCAAAAATATATAAAAAAGATCATGGATCTATAAGATGAAAGATATCTCCATTGATATGATGTCTTTTTGGTTGAACCTAAAAATAAAACTATGAGGACTTAGGTCCAAAGTGAACAATATCATATCATTATGAAGATATATAGATTTCATTGGTACTAACAAATTAGTATCAGAGTCATGGTCTATGTAGAGTCATATGAGGACCTTCAGAAAAAATGCAGGTTGTAATTGCTGTGTCAAACTAGTCTTCGTACAAAGATCCTCATGTACACGAGTTTAGGCAGCTGAGTCTTTGGATTTTGGATGCTTGGGTGATCGAGGACTTGGGCTCGGGTTCTTAAAATCTTTGACTGCCAGGTGCTCCGGTGCTTGAGCTCTTAAGCTCAGGTGCCGAAGCACTTGGGCTTGAGTTCTTAAAGCCGTTGACTCTTAGGTGCTTCGGTGCTTGAGCACTCAGGCTCGAATTCTCGAATCCTCAATGCTCAGTCGGTCAACACTTGAAAGTGCAATCCATTCGCGTGCGTAGCACTCAGAAGTGCAACTCACTCGGGATCTCAAGTGTTATGGAGCACAATTTGCTCAAGCGCTCAACGGTTCAGCAATCGACTGTGCTTGAGTGATCAGTGCCCGAGTCTTAATTTTGTGCTCGGGCTATCAATCTCAACCCCTTTGACACTCGAGTTGCTCGATCAATCAGACGCTCAACCACTTAGTATGGCTAGCTTAGAATTAAGATATATTAGGTGCATCCTAATTGTTCTGGTCTGAATATGAGGGTGGGTCAAATCCCTAGTAAATCATGAAAGATTGAGTTTTGAAGATGACGACTCAATAATAATGAATCGACTGAAGAAGTCGGCAGAAAGACTTGGCTAAAGGACTCAACATGAGGAGTCAGCTTCTTTAAATCAACTTTGAGCGAAAAAGTGATCAATTCTTGGTAAGAGTAACACACATTATAGGACTTACTGGGAGTTATCCCGGTGAGGTCCCTCCAATGTCTAAGTCATCGGAAAGCTCAAATAATAGTATGAAATAGAGAAAAGAAATACAGTAAAGTAAATGAGATAGTAGGAAGAAAATAAAACATATGAGATAGTCGTCTTCGTTTTTATTAGAGCCTCCCTCCCCTTACCTATATAGGGAGGAAATTCTAAACGGCATACCTCTTGAAGAGAACCCAATGGACACACCTCAATAAAGAGTATTATCATAATGACCATCATGTAGTTTTACCTTTTGCTAATTGTCAAGTCCCTTCGAAGTCACGGTAATCGTCAAGTCCTTTTGCATTATCGAGATATTAAAGGAGCTTGTTCTTACAGGCGTAAATACACACAGAAGCCACCACATACCTTTCTTTGGCTCTCTACTCTTTTTCTCCTTTTTCTATCCCAAAGATCTAATTAATTTGAATGTCGAAGTAGCTAAGAGACGGTTCGTAACGATCTCTATTCTAACTTTCGTTGAATTTTGCAAAGATCTAGAGAGCCCATCCTCTACTAGTGGAACTCGTCAACCTAGAAGATAACTCATCGATGATTCACCCCTCCTCGATTTCGATAGGAACAGTGACCTTTATTAATGTTGAGGAGCTAAGAAAGACGACATCTTGACCATTTTTGACAACTAATTGCAAGGTTGATGATCACTGAGATCATGGTTCCTGCATCACTTCTGCATCACATCTCCAATGGATAAAGCTTTAAATGATTTTTTTTATAATTACTAATATATCACATCAATATCAAACATAAAAATCTTTTATTAATTATCTCCCCTATCAAAAAAAAACTTCCCTATAATTTTTTTGAATCATATTTTATTAAATCATACATCTTTAATTATTATTATTTTATTTAATATCTCTATATCTAATTTTAATTATTAATTACTGTTGCAGGATCCCACCCACATTTATTATTAAAAAAAACAGTAGCTTTAAAATTTTACTATTGCTCTTGAAATAAAAACCTCAAACTTTGAAAACGCCAATTGGCCGGTTTAAGACGTCACCTCCTTAACTCAAGAACACATAAATGTTTCTGTACCCAGCGATTTCTGATGATCGACTTTACGACTATCTATATGAAGGTAAATTGAAAAATTATAATTAACTACAATAGAAGAGGGTATTATCTCAGCTATTAAGGGTCCATTTCTATAACTTTGCTTTGACATATATAACCAACTCAATTATGTTCCGAAATCACAAAAAAAAAAAAAACGTTATATGCTGGCATGGATGCTAACTTAAGGCAAGTTGGATGCAATGCTCTCTCTATCTTACCCCACCATTCATACCATCCGATACAAATTTCCAACACCACGTGCAAAGCAAGGGCAGTAGAACCATTGACTCGGTCCATTTCGTCAAATAATTTAAACAATTTAAATAAATTAAATTAAATTTTTATTAATTCATTTAAAAATAGACATAAACGGATCAATCCGCACAGATTGTGGATCTAGGTGATAGACTTGGATTATCTTGCAACACACGACAAATCCTATAAATGTGATACAGTAGCAAAATATTTTTCTAAAAATAATTTTAAATTTTAAATTTTAAATTTTAAAATAAATATATAATTAAATTGTGCTTCAATTTTACTAGACAAGTGTTGTTGTCTCATATTCCGGATTCGAGTCTTCTTAGCAACATGTAATTGTTGACTGAGGTATTGTTTCGACAGTAGACTTTTATCACCATAGTAGTACCGTGCCTCCAAAAAATTTCTTAGGGAGTTTTTTGATATCGAACCATTTCGGCAGTGGGACCGATCACTATAAAAAATTTATCCAATACAATTTAAATTGCTTCCGGTATATAGCTGAGTTGGTTACGACGGAGTAAATTTGCAGAGGAAGGCAAAGATTCGAATCTCGGCGAAACGGAGTAATACCCTCCTTCATTGTGACCAACTACAGTTTCTCGATTTACCTTTTCACAGATGGTCGTGGGATCGACTGTATAAAACTGCTAGGGTGGTAGATTTTGTTTTTTAAGAAAAAGGAAATTAAGAGAGAATAATTTATCTTATCGAGCAAAATTAAATTTGAACAGTGAGCTAGGAGGACAGTAGAAGAACAAGGTGGGGGGCATGCAGGTTGTTTGTTCCTGCGCCATCCCAACCGAGCAGGGCTGCGCTGGTTGAAGAAGACGCGCAGCCAATGGAGCTGGTTACGGTGGACCACGCGCACACTGCCGCCGCCTCTGCTGCTGTAGATCTTAAACCTCCTCGTGGTGTGTTCCTCCCTTTCGTCTTCCTTCTTTGTCTGCACTTGCACCCATCTGTTAACGGACAAGCAAAGATGAAATTAGTTTTGTTTCTTCTCTTTTTTTTGTTTTTTTTGTCTTTGTCTTTGTTTTTATGATCCTATTCGATTCTCGGAATTAATTAAATCTCATAATCGATACGATCTTATAAAATTTTTTTATCAACTATCAAAGTAAATTGAAAAGTACGCATTTGTCTTACCGTTGGGAATCGAATCATGAATTCCTAAGTGGCCGCTAGAGATGAATGAAATGAGATCAAGATGAAAGTTGAGATTGAAGAAGAGTTCATGCGACTTGGCACACCTACCTTGACTCATCTAATTGGTTCGCCCCCCTATCTAATTGGTCGTCTGAGCTTAATTGGTCCACATGACCGTTTATCTAACACAGTTAACTTGACTGATATGCTTGACTCGACCTTCCGACTCGACTCAACTAGCCAACTGTGCAGGCTCAGCATGTTCAATCTAGTAAGTTTGTTTGGGCTAGCTAGGAGGATCAAGTGGCCCGATCGGATTGAGTCAATAGGTAATAGGTCAAGTGCACAATTTCGATGGTGCACTTGGCCATAATTTAATTTCATGGATAATAATTGCTCACATTCTGGATGGCTGCGAAGCTCACATTATGTGATCATTAGTGATCCAGATGTAAAAAAGGGGTCATGTGGTAGGTCCTGACTCGATCAAAAGGGAGTCCATATAGAAGATCCCTTGACTCGATCAACATAAGAGTCATGTCATCCATCTCCAACTCCCTGAGTCTTGACTGTCGACTTCCTGGTCACTGATTGCCGACTTCTCGAGTCCTGACTCCCCAACTTGTCGAATACCTTCATGGGAAAAACGGTATCTATATTCTGATCGAGGAGATATGGGGTTGTCATGTCACCATGTCATCTGATGTTTCTCACATTCTGTTAACCCTGTCATCCCACCACATTCTCCATGTTCTAATCGAGAGGACATCACATCAACTCATGATCGATCAACAAAACATGTTCTCCACGACTAACGTTCTGTTGAAAAAAAAGATGGCCAATTTGATTGCTATAACTGCTACAAAGATCTCAAGGGATCGGTTTCGGTTATGCTAGTTATTTTCTTAGCTTTACTTTCCCTTGCTCTACTCGCGTAGCTTATGTCAGTCCACTTTGACGTCGGGCTTTGTTCACCTAGGCATGATACGTAATCATTGATGCAACTCTACCATTCGAGGTACCAACTCAACTCTACCGTAATCTTATAGTATAAAAACATTGATGTGTGTCTAAACCCTATTGGCCAAGTTATACGATGAGTTCTATCTCACTGTGTATCAGTTAGTAGGATGGGCAATTGATAAATTCCTATGGCCTACTCTAACAATGAAAGAAGCCTTCCAATTCTTCAATGCATTGGCCTTCAAAGATGTAAATTGTTGTTCTATAAACAACCTAATAATTGCCAACCATAGTGAACATTTAAACATCTCCCCAATAAATCTATTCAACTCTCTTAATTAAGCCAACAACCACGTGAAACAAACTTCAATTCTAAAATTCAATCTCCCCTAGTAAATACGGTTGTGAACGAGTCGAGTAGGTAATTTAGTCAAGCCGAGTCAAACCTAAAATGAATCAAATTTTAAAATATTTATTCAAGTTTGATTTAATTTTTTTATGAGTTTGGATTTGATTTATCCAATTTAGATGTTATTAATCTCTTAACTTAATTTTTTTTATTATTTAAAATTTTTATATATTTAAATTTACTTAGTTGATTTTTGAGTGTGATATTAATAAATTGAACATATAAGTGCTCGAACTTGTTCATTCAATTCTAAATTGTATATATCGACCACCACAAATAAACATAAATAAATTATAATTAATTTAATTTTAAATTTATTTATGAATGTCTAATTCATTTATAGCCAACCACCTCCTTGTTAACTCTTACTCTTGTGGTAGCCTTGCTTTTTATCTAGTAGGTGACTATTTCTTCCTATTACTAGTACTAAAGCCAAATCAGTGGGAGGAGAAGAGTGGCCACAGGGCACCACTGCTCAATTGTTCCATTGAGTCAACTTAGAGAAAGATGATGGAAGATAGATAGATGGAAACTAATCCTGTGGGTGTTGTAATTTTTTTTTTTTTGAGTAATCTAGGTATCTAAGCTTCATTTGACTAAGTTCTAGAAGTGGACAGCTCTCCCTCTGATTTGTCCATCGGATATATTCGGAAATGCTCATAGTAATACATCGACAGTTGATCTCTGCAATCTTCGCCGTTCTTGTAAGACTGTTTCAATGCAATGCTGAAGCGAGTACTCTGCTTGTGTGGATAATTTTTTTCGCACATGGATACTTCGTTTGAGGCCATCCAACATAATTTTTCTTTCAAATTTGATGCAAAATCATGCCCTAATAGAAGATCGAATCACAACCTAGCTCTCATGTGCATATGAATGCCTTTACCATGTGCGCCAACTAGCCTAGGGAGACATGCATGTGTGTTGTAATATTGATTGATTGTCCATTGGATGTGCACTAAACACCATGCATCATGCATAGTGATAGACTTTGACTTAGGAAGAAGCACTTACTCCTGAGTTGAGCTGGATACCATATTGCTTGAGTATGGTCATCCATTGAGACTTAACTAGAGATCAAACTGAAATGTCAGACTATCACAATGAACACTTATAGCAAATTAGGTAGTATATATATATATATATGAAAAAAAGTTACTTGTCACAATAAAATTCCCGTCACAAATGTTGTAACGGGAATCTGTACCATTGGATTTTAAAATTAAGATTAAATCCTGATCGTAGATTGAATGGATGATTGTGATTGAATGGGTGATTGTGATTGAACGGTCCAGATTCCCATCATAAATTTGTGACGGGAAAATGTTGTGACAAGTAGCATCACTCTATATATATATATCAAGATTACAGTCTTATAATCTTTCACAATTCACATATAGTTAAGTACTTAGTGTCGTTGATACTTCTTGCAATTGAGTCCATCTTACCCTAGGCCTTGAAGCTTGTTCCTAGTGGTCGGTGGGAAACTTCCGTGAGATCGGGCCGGCCACCCCCAGGAATTGAGTCCATGAGACTGACTCGGATTTATCATTTTTTTTTGTAAAAAGTTTCAAATGCCCTATAAGCTAACTTGAACAACTAATTTACTACCAAAAATACTCAACAAACCCAACGTACCTAATTAACTTATTGCCTAAACCTCGCCAAACATCCGGTGCAACTAGTATTGCAACCCTAGAATCCCACTAAAATAGTAAGCATTTTTGTCACCCCACTAATTATTAGTACTTCAGTGGAATTTGGATGAGTGATTAAATAAGTCCGAAATTAGATCATGTGATATTTGATACGTATGTCTAAATATACAGAGACTAATTAGGAGATCACACGTAATATCTAGATGGAGAACCTTGACAGAAGACGCAAGTGAGCGAGAAGGATGGCATGGGAAAAGAGTTGACGGACTTGGTGCATCTGAGGTATAAGGAACTACGGAAGAGTATTACGATGGAACAAGAAGGACACACGAGAACGAGCCAGAAGAGCTTGGTACATCCGAGAAATGAGAAGCTAGGAGCAAGACTGTGCAAGGTGATCATGGCAGAATGGAGAAAGGAGGAGGAAAATTAAATGGGCAACATGAAATTGACCATTCCTAGCGTCTAGGCGTTCGGATCCATTCCAGGTATCCTAAAAATCAGATGCCCAAATCCATTCCGAGTGCCCTAGAGTCCAAGTGCCCAGACCCATTTTGGGCGCTCGGATACCCAATTCATGTCAACACGAGCCGTTGTGGAAGCGGGTGAGGATGGATTCTACGTCAGCGGAGTCCAGGCATCCAGAGAGGTTCCAGGTGCTTGGATCACGAGAAGTCATCCAAATCCACTAATGGACCATTGACAGATTGGGATCGACGAATCCAGACGTCCAGAAGGCTTCTAAGCGCCTTGAAATGTCATGTCAGCACAACGATCAGATCGAGATGGAAACTATAAATAGACTGAAGCTCAATATAGAAAACACACACTTAAATTATCTGTTTCATTCAGTTTATTATTAATCTACACTCAACCGTTGTACGAGGTTTCTCCACCTCCGGAGTGTTTCCAACGAGGAGATTTTTTATAAACACTTTCATAGTCTTAAACTAACAATCCGAGATTTGTAACCAAGTAAATCCCTTGCTTTGTACTTTATTTCATATTTCATGTTATATTTAAATTAGTATGTCCCTGTTAAAACATTAGTAAGAGAAAGAGATAATTTTTTTTATAAGTCAATTTTCACTCTTCCTTTCTAACGATCTACAAAAAGCTTCCGCTATACTAACACTAATGCCCTTTCATTACTAAACAACATTACTAAACAACCCTCATTTTCATCTCTCTTTTCTTTTTTATCCACATTAATAATAATAATAATAATATAATATATGTGTTTTTATTTCTTCTTCATTTTTATCTTTTTTATTCTTATTCACCATTCATATAGAAATAATTTTTTACCCAATTAAATGTGTACAAATTGTAAAGAAAGTAGTGGTTTTGGCCAATGTAGATCCATATATATATATTATAGTTTGGCCTATGAATATACACTTGTCAAATTTCAGAAACAACCTTGAAACTTCTTGAGTTATGTTTTGTTTTCAATTTATAATTTTTACGGATTTAGGTTTTTATAACATTTTGATCAAAACTGATATATAAACCTAAATTAGACAAATTAAAAAATTGAAGACCGTTGTCTTCTTTATTTTTATAGTCATGTTATGTTCTTATTTTTGTTATCTAATTTTTAGCGGGCCATGTAAAAAATTTTAAACAAGCCAAAATTGATAGTTTAGTTTCATCTAACAATTTTGTTGTTACTCATACACATTCCATTGTTAGCCAAAACAACTAGGAATGTTTTCCTTTTCCAAAAATTCACAATGAATATATTATATTATATATAGAGAGAGAGAGAGAGAGAGAGAGAGAGAGAGAGAAATGATATCTTGCGCGATAAATTCTTGTGCGCCCGTGAGCGACATCGCCGACCCACCGCCACTGCCGCTGCCCTCGCCGCGTCGTCTGACCACCACTGGCCTCTCCCTCGGGCGCGATCGATGCGCAGCTTGCCGACGCTTCATCCGACGTCGGATTCTGACCGGATAATGGTCGAAATCTGGCGTAATTTGGTCGGAAACAGTCAAATCACACAACCCTCACTGCGCGGCCACTGTCGACGGCGATCGGGCCGGATTCCGATCAAATCACGGTCGGAGATCGATCGAGGAAGGGCCGGCGTTGCATGTTGGTCCTTCCTCGGCCAGTCTCCGACCACGATTCGACCGGAATCCGGCCCGATCGCACCACTGTTGTGGCACGGCCACTATCGACAGCGATCATGCCGAATTTTGATCGAATCGCTGTCGAAATCTGACCCGATCGCCGTCGACAGTGGCCGCGCAGTGGGGGGCCGCGTGATTTGACTGTTTCCAATCAAATTACGCTGGATTCCGACCACTATCCGATCGGAATCTGACGTCGGACGAAGCACCAGTGAGCTACGCGTCGATTGAGATTCGGTCGACGCTCGACGATGGCCGGACAGCGCGGCGAGGGCGGCGGCAATGGCAGTGGGTCGGCGGTATCGTGCACAGGCGCGCACGAATCCGTCATGCAGAATATCATTTTCGTATATAACTCCATGTTAAAACATCGATCGATGAATGAGATAACTAACCCATGTTAATCATCGCGATACTTAGAGAATAGTTCATTGACATAGGGGTGCCATCATGATGAATAAATTCTCCCCACCTTGTCTTGTGATGCGGAAGCAATAGAATAAGCTTTCAAAGGTTATAATTTTTGACTCAAATGTCAGAACTAAATGTTGTCTGTTGCAAATCTAAGCTCTTTAAAAATCTATATTTATTATTAGGTATACCCATAATGGGTCAATTTCAGATTAAAAAATATCATGTAATATCTTTTTGAAAATTCTAAATATTATTATTATTTTTTTAAATAATGTTTAATTTTTAAAATTCAAGAGTATTTTTATCTTTTACAAATGAGGGTTTAGTGTCTATTTAAATATCTATTTAGTTGTTTTGAGATAGTTTTGATGATTAATGATATTTCCATCATCTCCTTTATTGTGATCGAATTTCTAATATTCTCTATAGAATCAATGAATTTTAAAAGATTATTTTTGATACATTAAATTAACAAATTCAATAACTTCCACTACGTCACAACTAAGCACATATTTTCCTCGTAATACATGTAATTAATTGCTATTTACTTTGAGATTTCTACAAGTTTAAGTAGGTCCGAAACCACTTTAGCATGAAGAACAAAGAACACAACACGAATACATAATAAAGAGAAGAACGATAGTGTAAATCAAAGAAGAAAAGCCAGAAATCTATCGAAAGATCTTTGCAAATTCAACTTATTCCATGGAACGATCAGCTCTGAAAAAATGTACACTTTGTGCCAAAACTTTGAAAAGTTGTTGTGTCAACTTTCACCGTTTAGCAAGTTTCAGTTATTACCTTTCTTCAGAAGTCTAGGGAGAATTACTAGGATAAGAAAGGAAGAGGAAGAGGAAGAGGAAGAGGAAGAGGAAGAAGAAGAGGAAGATTGACCAGCAGGTGAATTCCGGTAGATCACAAGGCGGAAACAGAAACAGGGGAGTCGCAAGGGAGAGTATAAGAAGAGGAAGAAGAAGAAGAGGAAGAGGAAGAAGTGAATTCCGTTAGATCACAAGGCGTCGAGGCCGGCGGAGAAAGCGACGCCGGTCATCGGTAGCCACGAAGAGCCGTAGATGAACTTGTCTACCGTGAACTTGCTCGCCTCGGATGGAAGAGTGATGACTCTGAAGCCAGGCCAGTTGACGCGCATGGCGACGCCGGCGCCGGGGCCGGCGTTCATGTACTCGCCGTAGTAGAGGGTGCCGAGGGCGAAGGCGCCGTCCCACTCCAGCCACCCGGCGGGGTGGATGTGGTCGCCCATGTAGGACTGCATGTACACCACCCTGGCGTACTGCTTCCACGGCCGGCCCAGGTAGGTGGGGTAGTCGGCCTTGGCCGCCTCCAGGTCCGGCTCCGCCGTCAGCCGGCAGAAGTGGATGGAGATGCCGGTATTCTGGTTGGGGTCCTTCCGTCCCTGCGCCGTGATGGTGTTCTTCTGCTGCGGCAGCGGCTTGAGCGCCGACAGAGTGCAGCGCTGCAGCACCGCCGCCGCGTTGCCGAAGATGAAGTCCACGGTTCCGTAGACGCCGCACTCCCGGTAGAATTGCCGCTGCGAGTGCGCGTACAGCGTGTCCTGGTGTCCCCTGATGTCGCACCGGTACACCGCCGAGCGGTCCGCCCCCACCCGCAGCGCCACCGCCTGGTGCTTTTCCGGCCCCGCCGTGTTCTCCACCGTCATGTCCCTCATGATGAACCCCGTCCCCGTCGCCGCTGCCACAATTTAATTAACGCAATGATTGAATTGAAGCTCTTGAATATTTAATGGACGGAACAGGGCAAGGATTGAACGTACCGAGCGTGGCGGTGTGGAAGGTAGTGACTTTGTCGGCGACGCTGCGGGATCCGGCGATGATGGTCTGGCTTTTGCCGTCGCCGACGAGCATAAGGTTTGTCTTCTTCCTCGCAATCTTAATATTCTCAGTGTACCGGCCCGCCCTGATATAGATGATTATTCGCCGGCCGCTGTTCTCCGGCGCGGCCTTGACGGCCTCAGTGATCGTCTTGTAGGTGCCGTTCCCATCCTTGGACACCACCATGTCGGCCTGGATGGTCGCCGCCGGTATCTGAAGAAGCCGCCGGTCCTTCTTCCCCATCCAATCAGGGAATTCTTTACTGCCGTCGTCGTCAAATTGGGCGGCGAGGAGCTTTCTCTTCTTTTTGTTCTGGATGGGAATGCCGGTGAAGTCCTTGTTCCGGCTGACGCCGGAGAACATGGCGAGACTGTTGCTGAGGAGCTCAGAGAGGTCCTTCAACTGGTCCTCCATGAACTTCCTCACGTAGGGATCCTCCACCTGCTGCAGCCCTTCCTGGCACGTGTCCTGGTTCGTCACCGCGCCGCTCAGCCACGTGAGCACGTCCTCGTCGGAGGCGCCTCTGACCCGAGCTTCCGCGGACTGCAAGGCCGACGACGACGGGGGCTGCACGACGAGGATAGAGTCGGAGAGCTGTTCCAGCGAGTCGCTCAGCAGCTCCATACAGTCGCGGAAGGCGGTGCGGGCGAGCCTTCCCATTCCGGTGCCGGCGATCGCGGAAGCGCCGTACATGGCGTCGCCGACGCGGCCGCGCGTCATGTTGATGGAGATGTGCACCAAGTCGCGCACGCCGGCCTCGAAGGAGCCCGGGTAGTCGAGCAGCGAGCTCAGGCACAGCGCCGGGAACCGAGTCAGGCCGCACGCCTGCGCCATCGCCTGCGTCGGCGGCCGACTCGGCCGCGACCCCGACCGGTGCCCGCCGCGCGCGACGAGGACCGTGACCGACACGCCGCCGGCAAAGAGGAGGAAGGCGGCGACCAGCAAACCCGCCCAGAAGAATCGGCGCCGCCGCCGCTGAGGCTTAGACTCGTCGCGACTCGGCTGGGGATCGCCAGAAACAGAGTGAGTCGACTGCGACGGACCGAGTCGGCCGTAGTCCATTGAGAAAAAGAATGAGCGAGCGAGTGAGTTAGGGAGGGAAGCATTTAAGATTAATTGAGGGGATGGACAGTTAATGGAAGTGGCGTTTACTTGGAAGGGGAGGTTGGTGGGAGGTCCATGTCCTGATCCATGTGAGATGAAGGTGAGTGGTTACTTAACGACAGACCCACAAGGGCAAGACAAATTTGGAGTGAGGGGGCACCATTTATGCATCTTGTGACCAAATGACCTTTTGCTCTATGAATGATAATCTATAATCTATAATTTTCTAAAGGGTGCATTCAAAATTATGTAATTCTCAAGGGGCGCATCACGTTTCAAGTTTTCCAAATGACATACTTCTTATTTTCTAAAATAATTTTCTTATTAAAAATTTTAAAATATTTTTTTTTCTGTCACTCGACTCGGCTATTTGCGCGACCACAATCGCTCGTGCTTGTTCGAGTGACCTAGTGAGGCAGTCTTTCAGCCACACACGACCGTTTGGCCTCTTGGTAGCGTGCGGACACCTAACGACCTAACTGCTTGGATAGGATCGCGATCGCTCAACCAAGCAACTAGGTCGAGTAATCGCTTGAACATGTGCAGGGCAAGGGTGAGCGACCATTGCTAAAGCATGGCAATCTCCTGGTAGTGTGCGGCCACCTAGCAACCTAGCTACTCAGATGGGGTCGTAGCTGCCAGGCCAGGCCGAGTGAATGCGATGCCAAGCCAGGGCAAGTGGAGGCGCAACCAAGTGACCAAGTCGAGCACACGCGTAGCTAGGTGACTGCCTGGACAGGCGCAGAGTCGACCTGAGTGGTCGTTGGTGAACGAACGCATGACTAAGCAGCCACTATCGAGCAATCGCCTGAACACATGCAAGGCAGGGTCAAGCGACCACTGCAAAAGCAAGGCGATTTCCTGGTAGTGTGTGACCACCTAGCGACCTAGCTACTCGGATAGGGTCGTAGCTGCCAGGCTAGGCCGAGCGAATGCAATGTCAGGCCAGGGCAAGTGGTTGTGCAGCCAAGCAACCAAGCCGAGCAAACGTGTAGCTAAGTGACTGCCTAGACAAGCACAAGGTCGGGTCGAGTGGTCGTTGGTGAACGAACGCATGACCAAGCAGCCACTGTCGAGCGCGAACGTGAGGCCAAGCAACCTCTAGGACAAGCATGAGGTCAGGCTAAGCGATCGCTACCACACAGAAGGCCTGGCCAAGTTGTCGCGCCGAGCGACAGAATATATATATATATATATACAGGTCTGATATCCTGCCCGACGAAAAAACCCGACCCCCGTACGCGACTGCCGAACCTCTTCGCGTTCATCGCCGCCGTTCATCGCCGTCCGGTCACCGCCGGCCGCCATCCCGGGTCCGTTGGAACCGCAACTCGACGGCGCACACATCGGCATCGGATTCCGATCGGATTGGGCCGGAATCCGGCCGGAATTCCGGCCGAAACAGAGCAGATTCATCCAGCGGCAATTTCCGGCCGGATTCCGGCCGAAATCGCCGCCAGACACTGGCGGGCGGTTTTCGCCGGAATCCGGCCGGATTCCGACCGAATCGGGGCCGGAATCTGGCACCCGCCGGACCGCCGGCGAGTTGCGGTTCCTACGGGCCCGGTCCGGCGGCAATCGGTGGTCGGACGGCGGGAATCGGCGAAGGTCCGAGGAGAAACACTGTGCAATCGCGATAAACGGACGGCTGTGAATCACGCGATTCGGCAGTGGACGGCTGGGATGCGTCGCGCACGAGTCGGGCAGGATACCGTCGCGCAGTATATCATTTCTATATATATATATATATATATATATATAGGAATTTGATATGCCGCGCGACAAATCCTGCGCACCCGTCCGCGACTCCTCCGACGTTCGCTGCTTCTCCACCACTGTTCACCGTCGTCCGACCACCAACGGCCGCTGGACCGGATGCGTTGGAAGGCCAACTCGCCGGCGCTCCGGCCGGACCCGGATTCCCGCCGGATTGTGGCCGGAATCCGGCCGAAATCCGGCCAGAAACGTGACAGAGCCTCTGTTGGGCGATTCCGGCCGCGATTCGGCCGGAATCCGGCCGATTTCGGTCGAAATCGCCCAACAGGCGCTGTTGGCCGATTCCGGCGGAAATCGGCCGGAATCCGGCTGATTTCCGCTGAAAGCGCCGAACAGATCCTCTGTCGCGTTTCTAGCCGGATTCCGGCCACAATCCGGCCGGAATCCGATGTCAATGTGTGCGCCGTCGAGTTGCGATTCCAACGAGTCCGAAATTGCGGCCAACGGTAATCGGACGGCGACGAACGGCGACGATGAACGAGGGGAGGTCGGCTGTCGCGGAAGCTGTCGCGCTGCGTTTGTCGCGCGGCATATCATTCCTCTATATATATATATATAATTTTTTTAATAAGAAGGATATTTTAGAAAATAAATCTATCCTTTGGAAATCTGAAATTGCGGTGCATCCTTGGAGAATTACGCAACTTTAAATGCACTTTTTGGGAAATTGCAGATGAATAATGTAAAGTCTTACATCATTAATCTAGTAGGTAGATAAGAGAGGTGCATTAATTTTTAAACATATCTTTTTGTCTACTTTTCATTAATCATTGTAGTTGAGTTATATATATATAATTAAGTATCCAACTTTTACAATCTTGAAGGTGACCTTATTTTTGTAGAGACTACCTTATTTGGTAGGCACAAATATACTCACGAGAAGTGGCCTTCATCATAAATATAAGGATGACTTGGTTTTATTGAATTAGTTGCATTCTAAGTGGTTACTACTATAATGTATCTAGTGGAGTTCTCCATGTACCTCCTTGTAGATGGAACCATACGATAGGAAGGTTGCATAGAAGATTATATCATCTAGTGGCATTCTCAAGATGCACCATGTTGTCAAACACATGTATAGCACTCATGTGGCATATGTCGCCGCAACGATACTCTAAAGTGTTTTTGGAGATTGTTAAAAAGATGGAATAGAACATCCGAGAGATCACAAGTTGAGAAGCACTTAATGATATTAAAGTAGCTCAGAGCATGACTTGACTTGGCATATAATGTTGGTAGCTTGATGGCTTAAAGTCCTTAAAGATGAAAAAAAAATTACATTGATAAAAATTGAATTTGAAAATTCTAAATTTAGAAATCCATTAAAAATAATAAAATTTGAAGAAAAAACTTAAAGTTTTAAGGACATATCTATATTTTTTAATACCAATCATTTTGAATTATCAAATAAAACAATCATGTGTGCTTGACCTAGTATATATATATATATGAGATAATTAAAATTAAGCTCTTAAGTTGATGATATTAAGCTAATGAATAATGTATAAAATGTTCAAAAGGAGAATATTGTTTTATTAAAGAAGAGAATAAAAAGGAAAGTAGCTTTTGGTGAATTTAGATGGCGTTGGAGGGATGGTGGTAGTATTGGTGTTTTGGATGACTTAGATGCTAAGGAATAAAGATGACATGATAGATAATGGGAGACTAGTGGCTCCAATAACTAGATAGGGTTTTGTGGGGAACTCTTTGCTTCATCATCCAATACTTTTAGTGGGCTATTTCTAATTTCTTTGTTCAAAGGAAATTTTTGTCTATTTCTTTAGTATTTTTAATGTTTAAAATACTTTAATTATAGTGTTTAAAAGTTTAATACTATGAGTTTGCATGTAGGTGCAACGTGTGGGTGAATGCATTGCTATGGCTAGTAGATGTAAAAGCAAAACTAAAGCTTGCAAAAGGTAGTAATAGAAAGAAGAAGAAAAACTATGGCATCATAAGGCATCTTATCATGTTAATTCGTGTGTGATACGACTATGAGAATATTATTTGTGCATGAACCAATAATACGTAGTTGTCCCAACAGACATAGCCGAGTTGATACTATAGATTACCGCATAAGAGTAGAGATTAAATTTTCAAAGGAATAATCCTTTGGAAAATAAAATCTCAATTATTGTGATTTACTCCCTTCAATCACTATCAGACCAACATTGAAGGATGCCTAGGGCAACGTTCCATTAGCTCGTGTCATATACACATTCTCTACAAGGTCTCATGCATTCATCATATCTCATAATCATAATATTCAACTATTACTATAAAATTTGATTGGACTTAATAATGATTATTAGTAAGAGGGTCTTATCATAATCAACTCCTTAACTAGATGGTATCCTTTTGCATAGCTTTGTGTGCTTGTAAATTATCATCCATATTGCTCTTCCTTGTAAAGACCATTTGCACTTGATGGATTGCCCATCGGAGCTACGATGCACCAGTTAGGGCCCAACATCCTACGATAGATAATCAAGCATTTGAGGTTTAAATCTCAGCTGTGATACACTGCAAGAGATTTTTCCTCCAATAAGAAGCAAACCTAAGAATGCTAGCCATCTAGATGGGCCTCCGCGAGTGCTTTTCAATTTACCCTGATAACTAATGAAATTTTTTTATGAATCCAAACTGGTCACCTCCAAAAGTAATCGAATATAAGAGTTGGATCGAATTATTTAGGACTGTAAACAAGTTAAGCCAAGCATGCTTTGTGGTATTCAAACTTGTTTGATATAGTAATCGAGATAAGCAAAATCAAGCCTAAAATGAATTAAGTCGTTCAAATGATTATTCAAGCTTGACTTGATTTCTTTTTATAAACTTGAGCTTGATTTCAAACTTGACTTAAAGTTTGTTTGATTTAAATATTGAATCAAATTATTTCAATTCAAGCTTATTTGATTGTTTGAAACTTTTACATTTTAAATTTATTTTGTTGGTTATTGAGTTTGATAATCCAAACTTATTTGTTCATTTAAAAAATATATATTTATTTAACACATTGATAAGAATTTTATTGGTGAACATGATTCACAAACATTGTTCACAAATATTATTCATGAGCATTAACAAACAGAACACATATATATTCAACCTTATTCATTTAATTTAACAAGTTGGTCAAGTTTATTCATTTAATTAATTTTGTGTGTATGAACAAAATAAACAAACTCTTACCAAGCTGAATACCAAATTTATTCACGAAAGATTCATTTATAGCCCTAGCTAGATACTTGGATTATCAAAAAAAAATAACACCTGATGAATTTAACTCCATCGAGTGAGTCAACCAAAGTCAACACTTGTTGACATACATAGAATTCATCGTCAAACTTCATGGCTCCAAGATATTTCTCAAAATCAATATCTAGTATCATTTCCTCACAAGTCCTAAGTTTGTCATCCTCAAAAAGAGCATATTTATAGAAAGATTCTAAAACACCTATAGATGGTTCAACCCACCTGAAAAAATTCCACATGCCTCTGTCTCATGCTCTTGATCGATAATCTATCCTGAAACCCATTATATGAATACATGTAAAACAAGAGTATACTAATTCTTTGCCAAGCAACAAACCTCACTTCCGCAAATGCCTCCAATCCTTCATGTCTAGTCCTTTGATTGCAGACCAAAGAAACATAAATCTATTGTTCGTGCTTCTACAGCAAAAGGTACAAATTACTTGTAGTCGATGGACATGAACAACTCGAGGCACAACCCTATTCCTACATGTTTTTGTTGGTCATCCAAATGGGTAAGGGTGTACAAATTTGTCATCCAAAAATATACAACACACAAAATTTTGGGCAATTAGCATCATTTTGCACCAAAGAAAGGTCTAGTTTTACCGATGTAAATTAGGGTTTGAACATCGACCAAAGATGATTTGAGCAAATTTGTGCTGCATCAAAGAGGGGTTTGTACTTTTCTCACTGGTAAAGATTTTCACATAGATGGAAATTGAAAGTGTAGAGTAGGTGTGCACTGAACTAGGATTACCGATTTGTTCTCTTTGACGGAAGATGAATGGTGATGGTTTGAGCCTGATGGACAGGATGCATCTTGTTCCATTCAACTAGGGGGAGGCATTTTGGTCATCCTGCAATTTTGATCTGCCTTTCCTGTATAGGAAACAACCATCTGGATTAGGATCTTCATTTCCTTCCATGCAAGGAAACTGCCAAAGAATTTTTCAGCAATTTTGATATTCCTCTAACCTTCGTTAGTAGGAAAAATAAGCCTAAATATTCACAAGCATAATGGCATTTCAACGACATGAACCAAGAAGAGATTTCGAAGTAAGATTTCATGATCCAAAACTAGCAAAAACTGATGACTTATAGATACACTTACCTTCCCAAAGTTTTGCAACTTATGATCCTCCCAAGCCATTGAACTTAGAAAAACAAAGATTTTCAAATGGGTCACCAAGAATTCCTTTGATGACAAGAGTGATATGCTTTAGTCACTAACCTTAAGCGAATAAAGATCCTTCACAATCTTTGCTAACTTTTAGGAAGAACAAGAAACAGTATTAGTCTTCAATATAAACATCTTAATGAAAGATTCCTACACGCCCACAAAAACATATGAACACCATTGACAGATTGATTGGAGGTAAACCACAGATTATAGATACTTGACAATAAAAAAATGGCTAAGGTCACAACAAGAAAAGAGTAAAGATAAGAATTAGAACGACGATATGAGGAAAATAAACCACATGATGGCATGAAAATAATTCTTAAAACATTCAACTTTTTCTCGCATGTATTGACTTTTTAGAATTTATCTAATTTTACACTAATATCACTAGCTATTTACATGTGGAAAAGACAACACAAATATAACACGTGAACATAAAGTGTCAACCCTTCCCTAATGGTTTTAACAAATTCCTGCATACTTAACAACATATAGTCACTTGACTGAATACAAAATTTTAATTCAACAGTTGATGGTTGAGTTGAAAACAATCGAATTTACCAGCAACAAGCAACTCAACACTGGCCATCCTTTGGGAATAGTCCTTAAAATGAGATGCCAATGCTACCACCTTGATAAATGATGATGAAACATTTGTCAGCCCAACTTCTCAAAGAGAGATTAAGAATCTCACCAAAAAGAGTAGCTAATAAACGACTGCAAAGTGGAAAAATATCCTTCAGCACACTATTTCATCAAACAAATAGTGAATGCATTGAAACCATAATATAACCTAAAATTATAATACTCAGTGGAAAAAGCGGCGTCGACAACGAGTTGAACCAAGCTCTTCATAATCAGACTTGCTCACGCACATTGACTCAAAATCAGGGCTCGATGCTAACAGTGAACCACCTCTCCATATGCCTAGAATAGGACTGGAATAGGATGACAAATCATAAAGTTAGCATAGCACACAGTTTCACATGGAACTCAACATGGTAAGGGCATACTCTTCTTGTGAAGTAATCTTCACTTGATAATCATCAGGAACAAGAGGTCTAAGCTCCATTTGTCTGAAAGAAGGAAAAAGTAGTCAGTAATTATGTGTCAAATTTGATTTACAAGTCAGCAATGTGAGACATGATTCAAGGGCTCATTTGCTAATAACTACCATCTATGCCAAGATAGTACTAGTCAAAATTGATAGAAGAAAAAGACGCAATAATAGAAAAATGATGCAGCACTCAAACAAGTCATGTGAGAGTTCATGCATTTTTATGGCCAATTCCAGGTGGTAACTACTGAGAGTTGAAACAATCACTGGCAAATAAACATGGAAAATTTCATTAGATGTTTGCTAACATAGTCTTACTTATTTGTTGCATGATTTGTCATATTGTTTCCCATGGTTGAGATGTTCTAAATATTCCATAAACTGATTGTTCTTTTGTCATCCTAAACCCATGTTAAAACATAATGAATGGTTTGAATGACCTCATCTTAAATGCAAATTGCTTTGTGATTCAAAAATGGTAAATCTGTATCTCAATCGACAATCTTGCAGGATTATATGCTTCAGCCAAGTGATCTGGCAAGAGGAGAAATATGAAAGTAGAAAAGAAAATTTTGTATTATTTGCTGACCCCGAGTGCCCCACTAGTTGCACTGACAAATATAATAGATTATGAATTGAGAATAAAAGAAGAAAAAAACAAAATATGTATATATATATTTACTTAGACTAAGTAGAAAATTTCATTGTAATTCTGGTCTAATCCTATTCATTTGGTTAGACTAACTTGTTTAAAGTGGTTTGTTTCCATTTGTATCATTTTTCCCACCAAAAACTTGTTTCCTAACAAGTTGCAGTGAAATTGTCTTCAAGGTTGATTGACCAAAATAGTAAGATGTGGCCTCTTTTATAAACTTTACAACACTGATTCATCTGGACTGAAGCAAAACAAAATAAAAATGAATTATAGAGCAAATAGAAATAAAATAAAATTAACTGTGAAATTTTATTTCTACTATTAATTTTAAGATGATCTTATTTTTTGCATCAGTTCGGCAAATACGTAAGAGAAATTCTTACAATCTCTCAGCAAAACGAGGAAATAGTGTGCTTCCACCAGTCAGTAGAATGCTGTCACAAAAAGGCAAAAACAACATACACCCTGTAAGATTTCTAGCTATCTTAGATAAACTAAGAAATAACCTTCACCTTGTGTGCAAGAATATTAAGACTACCTTTCATAGAGTACAGGATGAAGAAGAGGATGACAAGAATTAACTGCTCGGACAATGCATTCAGCTAATCCTGCTTGGTTCATACCTTACACGATTGAGAAGAGAAAAAGAGTAAATTTCTGCATAATTTATTTTTACAAACTTCATCTGGAATCTTGTAATTTCTGTACAAATTTCCAGATAATGAACTTAGCTATTCAATATGAAGGATATTGTAGAACAATGTAACAATTAACTATTCAAATTCAATGGAAGTGTTAAATAGAGCCCCAGAGCTCCTCCATGCAGGTCTGAGGTAATTTAACATGTGGTGCTTATTAGAGGGAAGCAACATGAGGCATAATATTAACTACCTGCAACCACAAACTTAGACCTAGTTGCAACAAAACAACTGAAATGGAGCTGAGTCATCATTTAAATAAATTTAGAAGGCTCATATGCTTCCCTAGAACAATTTAGGAAAAAAAAAAGTCAAACTAGTTTGAAATTTTTGCATGGAGAAAACTAACTCTTATAAGGCAATGCTTGAACAAGTTCACAAGAGTTAGTCTTACAATAAATCATCTGGCATTCCTTTGTGAAAGTAGCATATGACCAGTGTAACAGAGTATGACTATATTATAGCCACCGTTAAGGTAGTTCTCACATATGCCTGACACATGAAGATCTCAACTGAAGCTCTAGATTACTTAATCATCAAACATGTTCCTTCATTGGTGATTTTTTTTACGGATAAAATAAGAATTTGATATCATATAAAACAGTGATTTTCTCAATTCACTTGGACTTCAGTTATAATTATATCTTTTTTTAAAGGATAATTTTCACTTTCTTGTTTGATATAGTTATACAGACCCATGCAGTTGACCTTTATTGAGAAGGTAATGCTCCCAGTATTCAGTTCATGAAAAAGAAAAGAGAACCAATGAAGATGGGAAACTGACCAACGAGTGAAAAATGACCAAGGTCACCTGCAAAGAAGTAGGCAAGCCACAGAGAGAATGCCTAGCATACAAAAAATAATTGAGCCAGAAATATTTTGCACAATCTGACAATTCCTTTCATTCTAGCAGTACAAGAGCTGGAAAGATTTCTCCAACCTCATCCTTCCCTCCTGTTTCTGGCCAAGGAAACAGAGGGAAAGGACACTGAGGAAAATCTTTCCCAAAGCACATTTCCTTCCTTGTGTTTTTCCACCCAAGGAAACACAGCTTAAGGAAGGGAAGGAGTAAAATAAACCCAAGCAATTTTGCTGGTATATAATTTGCATAAAACAAATGAATAAAAACCTTAACTATTCCTCCAGCTAGCCAACTTTTATAAGGTTTTTTAGCTTCCTATAGAGGATTAGTTCTCTAATTGTGAAACACTTATATAAACTAAGCTATTAATGTGGTAATTTATATTTTTTAACTTAAACACTAATTTGTCCTGTTTTGGTTGACAAGCAGAATGTTATGGTGCAGACTGTATTTGTTCTCTCTCTTTGTATTTGTAAAGACTGTAGTACTGACACTTGCAAATCTGGAAAGCTTTTGAGGAAAAGAATACTGATAAAGATAGATGAAGCAAAGTCAGATATAAGAACCACATACCAAGGCGAAAGCTAAAATATAAATTAAAAGAGTTCATATCCCTCTTCAGAGATATTGAAGCAAAAAAGATTGCTATCTTGCAAAAATGCAACCAGACATCTGCATTATTATCCACTATTCTATTTCTCATGTTATTCCCAAGTATCCTGTAGACAGGCATTTCTAAATTGGAAAAAGGCCCAAGTAATTTTCATGTGTTCCTTCTTCTGAATACTTCTTATGTCAAATAAATTAAGGTGTTATTTGTAGCACAAGCTCTACCCACCTAAATCAGCAGGATGAAATAGCATCTCAGGCACAAGGAAGCGTTCGTTTGTCAGGGTAAATTCCTGCACAGGAGAAAAACTATTAATATAGAAAATCTGGATAAGTTCTAGATGTAGGAATTATGATAAATTACATTTTGCAATAAATCAACTTTCATCCTCTGTTCTGGTTTTTCCACATTAGAGGGTGAGAGTGCCAGCTCTTCCTTTTGTCTTGAAACTGTGGGCAATGTCTCATATGGCAGAGAAAGGTACCTCTGTGCTTCATCAAAGTCTTTGACATAGCCTTTAGTATGCTCAATACCATCAGGGAGAACATACGTGCACTTGAATGGGTTCTGTTTTCCACCTCTCCTGAAGAATCAATATAAACAAAATTCAGAAGAACACTGCATGGAAGGACAACACCAAAAACCAGTCACACATGTAAAAGAATTATATATACAAGACAGTCCAAGTAATTCAAGGTTGACAAAATACTTGGAAGATAGAAAAGTGCAAAAGGTTTTAGTAGAGAAAAAGTTCAAGAGCTCTTGGCAGACAGAGAAGTTCAAGAAGTATTGGTACAAATCCAAAGAGGTCCTGTTGATTGGCAAGTGATGCAGAAATTCAAGAGGTTTAGGAAACTTAAAAGGTCAAGATTGATCGGAGAATGGCAGGTATCGATGGATAAAGGCTCAAAGCCTTTAGGCAGATGGATGAAGACCTGGAGGTGAGGCTTCTTGGCAAATTGATGAATTATAAGCAGATGGATGCGAGAGGTGAAGCTTCTAGGCAAGTGAACGAAGACCTAAAGGATACTTTAGGCAAGGGATGAAGAGTTGGAGGCAAGGGCTTTAGACAAGAAGACAAGTGAGTTTTGAGAGATTACAAGGGACTATAATCATGGATTTGCTTCTGGATAGAGATCTGCCTGATAGTGTACTCAATCAAGGCACAAGTATTCTAGGTTGTAGTCAACGAAAAAGCTCGACGTTGAGTACACTCAAGATCCTCGAGCAGATCTAGTCGTTTGAAGGCATGTTTCAGTTGACTGAACAATTGAGTCGACTGGATAATTAAATGCAAGTGTTCTGATCACAAACAGGTTCTACTTCAACTTGAATCAATTGAAAGCTCAGTTAACTAAAGTGACTTGAGTTGAGTAGGTATCGACTACTGAAAATAGTTTGCTTTTCATTTGAATTGAGTCAACTGAAGAGGTTTTGAGTTGACTTGTGAAAGTACCCATCGGATGGATAAGTTTGAGTTGACTGCAATGGATTTGAAGATCGATTGAACCAATATCCAATTGGAGACTAGTAGTTGGCAAATAAAGTTTGTGATCAACATAGTAGTCAATTGGAGCACATTTAAGCCGACTAACTTAGCGAGAATGATTGTATAAAACTTAGAGAATATATGTATGAAACTTATCCAAGTTTGATTTGAAGGTATAAATAGAGGAGCCAAGGGGCCCTCAAGAACAACACTACTACACCTTAGATTAATTATTCTCTTATGTTTCTAACAACCCCCAAGTGCTCTTGTTGAACCCCAAGAGCTTAAAATTTCATAATCTTCAAGCTCTTGTAAGGATTCTTTTTCTTTCATGTTTTTATCTGCTTTTATCTTGTAAAAGGAAAAAAAATTGTACGAGATTTTCAAGAGTGAGTCACCTATCATTAGGTTGTGGAGTAGGACAAGGGTGTCCGAACCACGTTAAATACTTCATTTACATTGTCATTATTTTATTTATGTTGTACTAACTTTGTTTAAACCTTGTTTTACAAGAGTAGTCAATTTTTATATTTTTAGATTTCTGTCTATTCACCTCCCTATTCATGTCACTGATTCTATCACTAGCTTTTAACTTAAATTAGAAATAGTGAAGACATTTGTAAATTGCAATTGTCTTTAATAAAGGAGCACATATTCTCTTGTAGCACAAGTCTAGAGTTATAGAAGAAATTTGAATGTTGCCAAAGCGTTTAGTAATGAAGTGATGTAAAAAAGAGCTGCTTGACCGATCAAACCAGATCAAAATAACTTAACCTTTAATTTTAATGGTGTGATGAGATCTACTTAGTTGATCCAAATAATTGGGACAAATCACTTGTTTTTACTCTAGTACCACATTATTCAAATTTTTTAACATGTCGTAACATCTTTTTGATGCACTAGCATGTTTCAGAAGTCATAAAATTTTAGGTGCAGGAACAGAATGCTCAAGTAAAATTATACATGGAGTTCAGTAGATCAGAGTATCTACACATTGTAGGAAACAAATCCATATATGAAATCCACTACTTAACTGCATCAACTATATAAAACCTACAGAACTAGTCTCATTCACCATTCAAATCTTTAGCTATATCGAAAAATAAGGTCCAAACTGAGTGGTGGAAAACAAAAATAAAAGAGAGATAACCCTAACCAAGGACACATATGAGAGTAACTTGTTTTGCAGGAATGCTTGTTGTTCATATGCTGATTCATTGGTATCATGTGAAGAAAACCAGTTGAATATCCTCTGGAATAACTACCTCCTAGAAATAAAAGTACGATTCAAAACTCTGAAAACATTTTAAGATCATAGATATGAGTTGAGGGCATAAGATTCATGTAGCTCCACCCCAAGTAGGTGGGATTAAGGGGTTGCCCAAATAATGTTGTCAGGATATAACCTTTCTCTATTTTCCCATAGTTTAGATGGCAAGATAAATGTTCCATCAAAATTGATTAACCATTCTGTTTTCTGCAGTAACATAATGGCTTAACACTACTGGACCCTCAACCATAAAGCGAGTCTCAAGGATATGTACGAAAAATAGGCGTTTTGATCGAATGACAAAAGGCAGCTCAATTGATTAGTAACCTTGCAAGGCGGAGATCCCGTGACACATCGAGAGAGACGAAGCACAGCTTCTCTTTGGCGTGGTCAATGATGAGGGTCTCATCCATGAGGTTGACGGAGCGGTACGAGACTAACTCCTTGAGGTAGTTGGTGAGGACCTTACCACCAAGGTCGAGGCGCTTGACCGCGTAGTTGAGCGTGAAGTTTTGGAGCACGGGGGCGGCGTGGGTGAAGGAGAAGCCGCAGTCGACCACGAGGCTGCATTGAGTCTGATGACAGTGGGAGTGGCCGCGACTTGCCTCAAAGAGGTGGACAAGGGAAGGGGAATCGGCCACGCAGAGTGAGCGGAAGCCGAAATCCTCGAACACGATCTCATCGGTGACGCGCTGGACAGAAGGAGGGTTGAAGAGAGGCTCCACCAGTAGGAGCGACGAATGGCTAGGGTCAACTCGAAGGATGGTCCGGATCACTCTGTCCCACACCTCCCTCTGGAGCTCCGGATTGACGAGGTAGCCGCGATCGAAGGGCCGCCGTAGGGACACGGAAGTGACGTCGGTGTCGGCGGCGCGGAGCTCGTCCGCCACCAGCCATCTCTTGGAGGCGGGAGACTTTCCGACGCAGTTGGGGACGATGGCCACGGGATCCCTATCTCCACCAAACCCCGCCTTGCACAGCCCCGCCCCATTGTCGATGACCACCACGCTCCCTTTGGACATCTGATGCGATCTCCTCCGCCTCTTCCTCGCCTCCTTCTTCAATCTCTTCTCAGATCCGCCACCTCTCGCCGCCTACCGTCGCCCTCCCATAGAAGCACGAAAATAGAAGGAACAGAGGGAGGCATAAATTGTTCAAGTTCTTATCGATTTAATACAAATTTAGAACTTAACTCTAATTTTATTATTTAAAAATTTTTTATTAGAAGAAAACAAGAGCATAAATCGATTCTCAATTGTGTAATACCGAACGTAACTATCGAATTAATCTTATGTTAAATTTCGTATTTTTATACTAGGTATGATTTAATAACTTTTTATAAGATCCCATATAATAGGATGTGCTTCGCTGGCATGGCGAGTCTATAAGTATAATCGTCAATTTGGATTGGATCTATTGGATTAATTTATTCTATCAAATAATTTAAACAGATTGGATTGAAATTTTATCAATCGATTTTAAAGTGGGTTCAGATGGACCGACCAACTTAGGCTCGTAACTCGCGTGGATCAGCTCGTGACGACTTAAATTGGCTCGCAAGTTAAGAAAGTTTTTTTTCTTTAAAATTAAAATAGAAAATTCAATAGATTAGTAAGTTTGATCTGTCTAAATCGTAATTCAAATTTAAAAATTTTAACTTAACCAATTTAAACGATAATCTAAATTTAAAATTTTTAATATTTTTTATTTTTTTGATTGGTCTACAGATTGGTCTGTCTAACCCATTTGGGTCCAATTGAGATTAAATTGAATTGGAGATTTCTTAACTCGTCAAGTTAATAGATCATTCCTTCCTGAGATGACATATGATAGATTTTTGATAGGTTGATCCATGATGGGTTGATTTGATAGTTTTATTGCCAAGCGACTGAGCACTTCCTCCTCCAACGAGAATTAAATCCTCAATAATGAGCACTTGCGGCGATTGAATTTCTAATGTGCATAGGTGTCCGGTTAGGAGATGACGCATTTCTTGAATTTATTTGATGTAGAATCGGATCGTACATAAGGATTAGTTGGCTTGTACAACTCAAATACCTTATAAACAAAAAACCATGTAACAAGACGTGTTAATGCATGGTTTTGCATATCTAAAGCCATCAATTTGGATTGATTTTGTCAGATTGGTTCGTCCCATCAAATAATTTAAATGGATTGAATTAAAATTTTATTAATTAATTTTAAAGTCGGTTTAAATGGGTCGATCGTGCTAGCCTGTGGTGAGCTTGAGCTGGCCCACGGGTTGAGAATTTATTTTTTTAATTTTAAAATCAAAATAAAAAATTCAACAAACTAGTGCGCTTGATCCATCTAAATCGCAATCCAAATTTAAAATTTTCAACTGATCTTACTCAAGTAGTCGCTACAAGCTCTCAACTAGACCATGTCTATTGGGTCAATGGCTTCCGGGAGAGGATACAAACTGATATCGAATTGTCAAGACTAGTGTTCAACACTCATCACCAGTGATCAAATCGCGACTCTTCGCAATCCAACACTCCAGATCGCATCACATGTGATCCATCACACTTCTTTGGTCAACGGTTGTCATCCAGTGATCACCCAGTCACCCAGCAGCAATCCAGTCATCTCTCTCAACCCACGTGGATGCCACATAGGCACTGCCAAAGTGCGCCAACAAAACGTCCATTGCGCGCGTAGTGGGTTGCAGGCTCACAGGTGCAAGTACCTACTCGCCCATGAGAAGAGAGCACATGGGTTTTTGTATTAACTCCATTAACGCAGCAACATTAATGAGGAAAGGAAATCCATCAAAATTTTCAATGTGGGACTCCCTATGCATTTCCTTATATAATATTAATTAACAATTAATAGTTAATTAATAGTATTCTATGCTGAATTTGAACAATTAATTTTTCATTCACTCTTAATCGATTTGGAGCAAATTAATAATCTAAATCTATCTACACGAAACATAGATTTCAATTTTGAAGTCAATTTTGACTTTCATCGATTGATGGTACCACAATTTTTTTTACAAAATCGTATTAATCATTTAAGACCCCAATATCCAACAGAGTCATGGATGAATTCTTCGAAGTATTATGGTTCGAAAGTGTGTATATTGCCTTCGAGACATAGCTGAGTTGGTTACGACGCAGCAGACTTGCAGAAGAAGGCAACGGTTCGAATCCTGACGAAGCCAGGCAATACCCTCCTGCGTCGTTCCTGCGTTGGTCGTGGGACCGACCGTGTGGGGCTGGCGGATTCCACCTACAGAAAATGAAAGCGGATTCTACCTTTTGCGGAAAAAGAAAGTGTGTATATTTTCTATTTGATAAAAAAATATGAAAATTAATACAAGTACGATTACTTAATAGATCGGGCTACTATTTAACAGAGCACCCATAAATTGAGCATGATGTTCTACGGCGATGAATCGATCATGTAGGTGGTTGTCGTGGTCTTAACACCAGCATTTTTTAGATTTATCTTGTGATGATAAACTTGTATAGATAAGATGGAAACTTGAATTACCAAAAAAAATAAATTTATGTACTCTTCCGATTTTATCTCACTTACACAAATTTTCCTACAATTTTCTCTTTTTTATTTTTGTTATTAATCAAATTCTCCCTTCAAGATTCAATCTTGCTTTCCTCTCTCTCCACACAATCTTCATCCTTTTCACGCAAATTTGGACCAAAAAGAAATCCGCAACGTGGAGAAGAAACAAGCCACAAACTCACCATTAAGAAAAGCTCGAATTCTCCACTTGAAGCTGCAAGCTCCCCTTCCCATGGCTACACGCTTCAAGCTTCCACCTCTGTTCCTCGCCCTCGTCCTCCTTCTCGCCGCCGCCGCCGTCGCCCGGCACTGCTCCTCCGACTTGCAGCCGCATCGAGTGCCCCAGCTACGACGTGGTCGACCAAGGGAACGGGTTCGAGATTCGCCAGTACATCTCCCCGCTCTGGATCTCCACTTCCTCCATCGACGACATCTCCCTCGTCAACGCCACCCGACAGGGATTTCTCCGGTGAGTACTCCTCTCGCACACATCTTCCGAGTTCCACCCCCTTTAATCCTCCACATCCGGCTGACATTCCCATCTTCAGATTGTTCGATTACATCCAGGGGAAGAACGACTACGGGGAGAAGATCGAGATGACTGCTCCGGTGATCACCCAAGTCACTCCCAGCGACGGCCCCTTCTGCGCCTCCTCCTTCGTCGTGAGCTTCTACGTGCCGAAGCAGAACCAGGGGAAGCCGCCTCCGGCCGACGGGCTCCGCGTGCAGGAATGGGGCGTCAGTTATGCAGCGGTGCGGCAGTTCGGCGGCTTCGTGTCGGACTACGGCGTGGGCGAGGAAGCGGCGGCGCTGTACGCCAGTCTCGAGGGCTCCGCCTGGTTCGGCGCCGTGGAGAAGCAGAATCCGACCTCGGTCTACACTGTGGCTCAGTACAACTCGCCGTTTGAGTTCACGGATCGAGTGAACGAGATCTGGATGATGCTGAACGTGGAGAAGAACAGCTTGTAGATTCAGATTCTGCCTGTGTTCGTTCGTCTTTTGAGCTTCAGCAGCATCTCTTTACAGTTACAGGAAATCTCAATAAATAAGTGTATGTTTCATTAGATTGCAGTGTTTAATCAACCACCCTCACTTTTTACCATTAATGGAAATAGTTCTTGGCTGAATATAAGAAAGAGTATGGCTTCAGGGTTTAGAGCGCTAAGTATTTGAATGATGAGTAGGTTTTCTTCATGTTGGCTAAGGATGCGTTTTGTTTAAGGTTATCTGATAACCTTGATTATCCATATAAAATTATCAACAAAATTTTATTTGATTTAGGTATTGAGCAATTTTCGAGTAATGATTGAAATGCGATTACTTTGGATTTTTAAGATTCCTCGATTCTGAGGTTATCGAGAATCCAACCATCTTGGTTGTCGTAGTTCCTTCGTATGAAAGACTCGTCGAGGTCTGAGGTGGTAGATGGCTCACTGGTCTAGTGAACAGGACAACCTCAGGCCCTCGGGGAGTCTCAGAGATATCTAATAATGGACTTTTATCTTAGAAATATCTAATGATAGACTTTTATCTTAGAGATATCAACACTAATCACCTCGAAATTGATTTCAGCACGACTCACTCATGCTACACTTAGACAACTTATCCTTACAAAGTTGCTAAGCAAGTGTAATTTGCTATAAGCCAACACAAGAGAAGGTAAGAGAGATTGAGAGGGTTTGAGAGTAAAGAGAGTTAAATATTATTGAAGATGTTCTTAAGAATGATTTACAAATAAAAGAGAGAGAGTTATTTATTATAACATCCTCTTCCCAAATAGACAATTAAGATCAATTTAATAGATCAATTTAATCCAATGGTGTACATTACGCACCTAAAATATTTCTATAATATCTAGATAATGAGAAGATATTAGATAGTTATTTGGAATGATCAAGGAAGGTCCTACAAGATCATGAGCTAATTACCATGAACCAAAAGAGTGAGTTAGAAAGTGGATCAAGAAACTCTCTTGAGCTTGAAATTGAGTGGGGCTGTGACATTAGACTTTAATGCTTTCTTTTTCTAGGAAGACGGATTTAAGAATTGAGGAAAGTTTTTCATACGGAATTATTTTTAATATTTATTTCATAAAAAATGATGAATTATTTATTTATTTTCTACCATTTATTTATTATAAAATAATAGTCAGACAAATTTAAGAATTCATTTACGAATTAAATTTTTAAATTATTCCAAATTCAACTTTTCTTCCTCTGTAGGTTATTTTTTCTTTTTATCTTTGTGTTTCTCTTGGTTTTCCTCCATCTTTCCTTAAGGATTCTTTTTTCCTCCTCTAGAATTGTCAAACGGATCAGTCCATGATGAAGCGGACTAACTTGTTAAAAATCCATCATATGCAGGATAAGGCGGGTCGGCTAATCGACTTGATAGATTGAAAAATCTCTAATCCAACCTAAGACGAGTTGCAATTAGATGGATCAACCCACGGACTTGACAAAAAATTTAGAAAATATTAAAAAATTTAAATTTGGATTACAATTTAAACAACTTAAGTTAAAATTTTTAAATTTGGATTACGATTTAAACATGTCAAATCTATTGAGTTTTCTATTTTAATTTTAAATTTCAAAAAAAAATTCATTTTCTGAATCCATGGGTCAACCAAGCCCACTACCGGTCGACTCACGTGGATCACGAGCCTGGGCGGGTCCACCTTAATTCATCTTAAAATAAGTTGATAAAATTTCAATCTAATCTATTTAAATTTTTTGATGAAATGGATCAATCTACGAATCCAACCTAAATTGACGGTTTATCATCCTCTTGCTTTACTTTTTATTTCAATCCGTAATTCGGAATAAACAGATCTTGAGAGAAGTGGCTTAGGCTGAGATCTTATTCATAGACTTCATCATAATTACATGAATTAAATGCGGTTAAGATTTAAAATTTAAAGTTTAAAATTTAAAATTCATGCAACCTAACGGTGGTATGAAAGTTAAAATCGAGCCCTCGGAACATAACTGAGTTAGTTACAACGAAACAAATTTACAAAAGAAGACCAGAGTTCGAATCTCAACGAAGTCGAGTAATATTCTCCTCCATCGTGACAAACTATAATTTCTTAATTTATCTCTTCACAAATAGTTATGGGATCGATTGTGTAAGATCGTTGGACGGTGGATGCGATTTTTTTTTAATATAATATATTTATATTATGAATCTTCCTGCATATATGTGAAGCTTATTTAGGTAATCATTACGATAGCGGATCTATTTATTTATTTATTTTTCAGTAATTATAACGTCAAAGCTGGACTTCTTTTGTTTATTTAATTTATCAGAATCACATTACTGTTTAAAATTGCAGTAGTGGCTGTTTAGGGATCACCAAGCCTTCAACGGGTAGCGGTGGATGCAATCCTTCCAGGGGTTGTCGCCGGCGTCCATGGCGGAGCCCCTGAGCGCCCTCCACACCAGGCTGCACACCTTGAAGCCCGTCCCGAACGCCAGCATCCACACCCTGTCGCCGCTCTTTATCCGCCCTTTCGCGTCCAAGTACGCCAGCTCGTACAGCACCAGGCTGCTCGACGTGTTGCCGAACCGGTGGAGACTCATCCGCGCCGCCTCCGTCACCTCCTCCTCCAGCCGCATCAGCCGCCCCACCGCCTCGATCACCGCCTTCCCTCCCGTGTGCACGCACATGTGCTCGAACGCCCTCCGGAAGTCCGGCACCGCTGCCGCGTAGTCCGCCCGTTTATCCTCATCCGCCTCCTCCCGCTTCCAATTAGCCATCGCCATCGTCTGATACGTGTAGAGAAGCAGCTGCGACCAGGGCAGCACGTTGGGCGCTAGCGAGCGGATATGCGCCCGGAGCCCCGCGCCGGCGACTCGGATGAGGTCCTTCCTCAGCGCGACGCCGACGGTCCCCGCCTCATCCTCTTCCTGGAAGGCGGCGCGGTAGGATGCATCGTCCGCGCCGTGGTGAGTGCAGAGGGAGCGGACGAGCTCCATCCGCGCGGCGCCGCGCCTGGCCGGGTCGTTGGTCAGCAGCACGGCCGCGCCGCCCACCCGGAAGATGCAGTTGGTGACCAGCATCGAGCGGTCGTCGCCGAAGTACCAGTTGGGGCCGATGCTCTCGGTGACCACCACGAGCGCGTAGCGGACCCGTCGGCGGCAGCCGCGGAGTACCCTGGCAGCGAGGTCGACGGCCGCGACGCCGGAGCTGCACCCCATGCCGCTGAGGTTGTAGGCCGCGGTCGACTCCGGAAGCCCGTATCGACGGAGCAGCACCGACGCGAGCGAAGGGCTGGGCGCGAACATCCCGCACGCGACCACGAGCAGATCGATGGCCGAGACCGGCACGCCGGTCTTGGCGAGCAGCTGGTCGACGGCGCGGGTCATGCCCTCCTCGGCCTCCTCCCGAGCCGCCTCCAAACCAGCCTCCATCTCTCCCCGGAAGATGAAGGCCGGCGCGTAGGTCTCTCCGCCGAGGCCGGACTTGCAGTAGATGCTGCTCATGAAGTCCTCACTGGCGGCGCTGTACCGGCCAGTTCTCCGGACGAAGTACTCGCACACCTCGAGGCCGCACTTGCGGTCGGCGTCGGGGAGGAAACAGGCATAGTCGAGCAGTAAAACGGCACGAGGCCTCGTAGAGAGGTACCCGAAAAGGGCCACCAAGCCGCACCACAGGAAGGCGAAGAGGACGAACCTCAAGTCGTAGTTCTGCATGAGAACGTCCGGATTAATGCAGTAAAGTACTAGGGCACAAAGAGGAAGGAGAAGGAGGAGAGTAGGGCTTCCTCTGCACATGCTGTCTTAGTCGTCTTCTTCCTTTAACCTGTAGCTCCAGTGCAGGTACTGTATATATATATATATATATATACAGAGAGAGAGAAGGTAGCTAGCCATGATTAATGAAGGGAGGGAGTGATCGAAGAGAGGGGAGGGGATAGAGATGAGAATGAGAGAGGAGTTAAGTGACTGCGTTGGGAAGGAGATTAAGGAAGGGAGATGGTTGAGGATGAGAGAAGAGTTAAATGACAGCGTTGGGACTGTCGACGAGGTAGGTTGTCTTGTGGAGGAATGGAATGTAAGGGGTGGGTTTTTTTTTAGTTGGGCTCCAACTTGTCTTTGTCGGCCTTTGGATTTGATTCATTTGTTTTCTCTCTTAAATGCGAGCTTGACTTAGCTTTCGTCTAGGAGGGAGAAGTGTGGTTAAACGGTTCGGGTCCGATTAACTCATTTAGATAGTCACGAGGCTTTAACAAACAATTGTCTTAGGTAGCTCGACTCGCTGTGTAGGCAATGGTGTATCCAATCATACAATCTAAATTCTAGATCGTGTGAGACCATCTTGACCTCAAGTTCCTGTAGGGATCTTTATGCGACAAAAATGATTTTTAACCGCATAAACGCAGCAGAAAAAGGATCTCTTCCAGAAGATCCACGCGAAAAATCATACTTGTTTTTAATGATTTATCTACTGGAATCGATGTTACCTTCAATGTGAGTCCTTCGCAATTCCGATAGCAACTTTTGCCTTCAAAGATCAGCGGATTTCAGCGCGATCAGTGTGTTCGCGCCTCCACGGTATCTATACGAACATCGAAAATGGAGAAGAACCAAACTGTGGTGCTAGCTACAAGGGTTGGTTCGGTCAAGATGGTAGAAGAGCAAGGGAAGATGATCACTCCCAAAAACCTCTTGGTAGTCTCACTCAAAGAAGGAAAGACAAGCCTTATTAATCCCATCATTAATCGCATTAATGATGGCGTTAAAGCCTAATTAATCCCATCATTAATCCCATTAATGATGGTGGTTTTATTCCATGTAATTACACCTAATTAATCCCCTCTTAAGTAATCATGCAACCCCTTTTTAATAGATTCGAATTTGAATTGAGTCCTACTCAAGTCTCACTCAATCTTAGTTGACTCGAATCCAATTCGAATCTTATTCAATCCGAATTGGCACTAAGGGCTAATATTAATAGTTTCTCCTTGATTTAAAGTCTTCTAGCTGACTATTTGGCTTTGAAGCCTTTTAAGAGTCTTTCAATGATCTCTTATAATAAGCTACATGCCTTTTAGGCAAGCAAACTCCTCCGAATATATCGGTGGTAGGGATGGCAATTAGACCCGGACCCGATGGGGAATCCGTTCCCCGATCTCATTTTGACCGGGGAATCCCCGAATCCGAGAAAGCGGGGATGGGGGATGGGGAATCCCCGAATCTCGGAAAGCGGGGATGGGTCGGGGATGATATTTCAAAAATTTCCCCGTCCCCATCCCCGAACCCGACTTTGATAATTTCATTCATTGAGATTCATTAATTTGATTATATCCTTATATCAAATGAAAAAATAAGTCATATTAATAATTACTTGTTTGAATACTATAGTTTCATTATTTCTAAAATAAAATAATATTTTCTTTTTTTTAATTAATAAAAAAGTAATAAATTTTAAAAAATACTTTTTAAATTTGTCATGACGGGGATGGGGATGGGGATCTGTATGGGTATGAGGATACCCATGAAAATTCCCGCGGGGAAAACCACCTCCGAAATCTGTGGATCTCTGAAATCCGCTGGATACTCGAAATCCGACGGGAATGGGGATGGTATTTAAATTATGATACCCGACGGGATGGGATGGGACGGGATAGTATATGGGTTTGGGTTTCAGGGACGGACGAGAAGACTTCCTCGCCAATCCCCGAATCTGTTGCCATCCCTAATCGGTGGGTGGCTATACGCTTGATAATATCAACTACACACAAAATTTAAGCCATATTGTCTATACACTTGCT